>NW_024070192.1:12537877-12807858 GCF_014754425.2 Oryx dammah | reverse complement strand
CCCATGGACTGCAGCCCACCAGGCTCCTCCATCCATGGGATTCTCCAGGCAAGAGTACTGGAGTGGGCTGCCATTGCCTTCTCCACTGCTGCTTATCAAAAAATGTTTAAAAAGAAACCCAAAACACTGGATAATAACTTTCAAAAGTATACACTATTAGAAGTGTAGCAGAATATCTACACTGGTGAAGATATATTTACATCACTAAAGAATTCTGTAAGGCTCCCCATTTCCCACAAGCCATGTATTCATAGGAAACTGAAGAGACTCTCTTTATCAACTTTTAGCTCATATCTCTTTATGGATATAATCCAGGCCAAAAACAGAGAAAGGCAGAAGTATCTCTGCCTCTGAAGAATCATTTAAAAATTAGGCATAATCTTGTTCCATGAATCCTAACATTTGAAAAAAATCTGAGCAGGTATTATCATGAGGACCTTCAAATCTGACTGCAATTTCCCCTCCATTTATGAATCCTGGAAATTTCAGGTTTTTAGAGCTTATACTAAAAAGAATACTTCCACAAAGAATGTTTTAAATAAAATTAACAATTTAAAAAATGAGGAAGAAACAGAAACCACACAGTAAAATTACAAGTGTAAATTAAACGACATGGATACCACAACAGATGTGAAAAGACTATAGCCCTCAAATAAAAGGCGTTGGTCGCCACGCTGGATGTAAAGGAGGGACCATCCGCCGTCCCCCCACAGACAGACAGGGGTGCAAGGTGATGGGGGCTGTGACAGGCCTCTTTCTGTAAGGCCCCAAGCTTAGAATGGTTTTCACATATTTAAAGGATTTTATAAAGGAAAAAAAAACAATAAAATACATGGGACAATGACCTAAAATATTACTCTCTGGCCCTTACAAGAAAAAGCTTGCTGACCCTTAAGCTATAATAATATCAAATTACACTTTAAGATAAGAAATCTAACATGAAACGAAAAGAGACAATACATTTGGAAGATACAAAAAAAGTCAGAAATGTATATGCACCTAACCAGAGTCTCACCCAGAATACACCGAGGAAAAAGGACAGAGTCGGAAGAAGAAACAAACATTCAACGACAGCTGGAGATTTCAACAGCTAAGAAGTTTAGTCTAACACCATGGGTCACACAGTTGCAATTTTGGTTTTAAATGTCCTATTGACTAGAAGCAACAGCCACTATAAGCTGGGATTCCAGATGCAGAACCTGAAGAAGCTCCTTACACACACAGACATCTGTGTCCCTCGGACCTCGGCCTGAGCGCCAGCAGCTACACAGAGCTTTCCAAGAGAAAGTAAGCTGTTTTCCCAGAGGTGCTGACGGAAGCGCTGATA
The DNA here is from genome assembly GCF_014754425.2 of Oryx dammah. Taxonomy (NCBI): domain Eukaryota; kingdom Metazoa; phylum Chordata; class Mammalia; order Artiodactyla; family Bovidae; genus Oryx; species Oryx dammah. The sequence goes on along the minus strand of NW_024070192.1, from coordinate 12,806,531 downwards.
ACCTGCTCTGGGTCATACAATGGTCCTCCCCGTTGGATGGACACGTTTAACTGCTGGGAAATGCGAAGACACCTTGAAACTGCCCCGTAATCAGGAAAAAGGAAAGGCCTGCCTGGCTCCAGGAAGGATGGAGGAGACGGCTAAGTGGCCAAATGGAGCAGATGCAAGGTGGGAGGCCGTGGCCATAGCGGGATGAGCGGATCCCACAGCCCAAGTTCCCTGCCCTCATGACATGGGAATGTTTACACACCCAGCAGATGTCACTGAAGTCTCCAGGTAGACCATTAACCAATACATCAGGTGTGAAGAGTGGAACTTACATTACTTCTCAAGAGTTCCTTTAAAACTATGAAATCTATAATCAAAAAACGTATTAAAGGCTTACGAGCTCAATTTAATCTCTCCCTTGGGAAATAATAAGAATTCTTATTTGACAGATAAATTAATTAGGCAAACACAAAAACACAAAACCTACCCATCCCAATGGTTGATCTTCATGGTAACCAGGTGTTCTATCATTGGTTGTGTGTACTCAGGAAAGCCGGCAATAAACATGCTGGAAAAAACAATATTCAGAGATGGTGAGAATGTGCAGGAACAGGAACTCACACATTGCTTCTGAGAACATAAAGCGATATAACCACTTTCAAAAACTGGCAGTTTCCTATAAACCTTTTAAGTTTCCTATAAACCCCCTTTTAAGTATTTATCTAAAAGAAATGAAGATATAAATCCACAAGAAGTGAAGTCACTCAGTCGTGGCCGACTCTTTGTGACCGCATGGACTGCAGCCCACCAGGCTCCTCCATCCATGGGATTTTCCAGGCAAGAGTACTGGAGTGGGTTGCCATTTCCTTCTCCAGGGGATCTTCCCAACCCAGGGATCGAACCTGGGTCTCCCGCATTGCAGGCAGATGCTTTTACCGTCTGAGCCACCAGGGAAGTCCCCATAAAAAAAAAGACTTCTAAATAATAAAGACTTCAAGCAGCTTCATTCATCAGAGCCCCAAAGAGAAAACCCCCTAAATGTCTGTCTATAACAGGAGGATTAACAGATAAACTGCAGAACAGTGGCAGACTCAAGACAGCTCAGTAATAAAGAGGAACAAGCTACCAACACACGCACAGTAAGTGTGACTCTCTGAAACCACCGTGCTGAAAGAAGCCAGGTCCAAGAATCTGTTCTTTCTGATTCTACTTGTGCGACATTCTACAAACGGCTTCAGTGAGCTACGGTGATGGGCAGAGCAGCCTGGGGCCAAAAAGCTGAGCTTCTTACATCTCAGTGGCAGTGCTGGCCACCCAAGTGTGCAGGCTGCCAGCACTCACTGAACTGTACGCTTCATATGAGGACAGCTGATGAAGCGTAATTACGCCTTAAAAATAAAAGCTACATCTGAAAACACCATAGCAGAACTTCTAAAAATAATTTCCAAGTGGGACACGCCTTTCTAATTATGACTCAAAACCCAGGAGCCAAAGAAGAAGAAATTGGTACCTTCAAAATACTCAACCAAAGGAGAAGAATGCTGCCAGGAAAAACACACCATAAAACAAAAAAATATCTGCAACTGCTACCACAAACAAGAGACTTCTGTAACAGAGTATTTCCAAATCAATAATATCATCACCTAGGAGAAAAATCACCAAAGTTTATAGAAAAGATACAGCTCAAACATTCAGCCTCATTCAATGGGAAACAGAAAGAAAAGTTTTGTCCAAAGTTTTTGGCAAACTGCCAAAATCAGGGTTTTACAGCTGCCGCTGGAAGGATCTAGAAGCACCCAGAAACACTGCTGGGGACAGCGTCTTGGCACAGCCTCTAGAGACAGCAAGTGGCATCGCCCAGGAAATTGAAGAAGAATACCTGTTGGTTCAGCAGTTCCACTTCTGGTTAATTCACTCAGATATAACTACACAGGTGAGAATATACACAAGAATATTCACTCCACACGGTTCATAACAGCAAAAGACAGAAGCCAATGGCCAGGAGGGGAGATCTACAGGTCACAGTCCACATAAAAATACGGAAGGCTCTCCAAACGCAGGACGTCACAGGCAGCAAACGGCGTCCAGGCTGTGCTGTTGACGACACATGCGCAGAGCTGCTCCTTACTACTGACAGCCCAACTTGGCTACTACAGGCTGACCTCGTTTTATTGTACTCCACAGACACTGCACATTTTACAAACTGAAGATACATGGCAACCCTGCATTGAACAAATCAGCACCATTTTCCAGCAGCATGTGCTCACTTTGCATGCCTCCTTTTGGTAATTTTTGCAACATTTCAAACTTTTTTTTCAATATTATTATATGTGTCATGGTGATCTGTGAACAGTGACGGCTCACGTTATTATGACTCGCTGAAAGCTGAGATGATGGTTAGCAGTGTTTGGCAATAAAGCATTTTAAAATTAAAGCATGGACTTTTTTTTTTATAGACACCTAACTATTACCCTCCTAACAGCCTTTAAGATAATTCTCATATGCAGTGGGAAACCAAAAAATTTATGCAACTCACTTTAACGCAATACTCGCTTTGTTTCAGCGGTCTGGCCCGGAACCCACAACATCCCCACGGTGTGCCTGTATCTGGCCAATCCTCCGTGGATGAGCACTTCAGTGGCTCTAACCTTGCGCACGGTGTGCCACTGCTCAGCATGGACAGAGGGAAGTCAATACGCCCACAGCCATGAACCGACTCTCTCTAGAAGATGCAGGAACTGGGGGTCAACAAGGACCCCCAGGGTAGAACCAGGTGTCTCAGAGGAGACGGGAGATGCCCTGGTTTTCCCTAAACAACTCCTGCACCTTCTGAATTTTATACCATGCACATGTATTACTTACTGCAAAAACTGCACTTTTAGACTTGATGCCTCTAAAACACCAACTGCTTACACATATTGCCTGAACCTGCCATACCATCTACATAGCCCCACTATGGACTTGTCCATCACCCACGTGTTACACAGAGGCTGAAAAACACAGTGGATAACACAGAAGGCCAAGAAGAGGGGACAGGATTTTACCCAAACCCTGTGTGGGCACACTACATGTACACAGGGTGAACACAGGTGCCAGGTGGGCATGCCTGTGCTACAAGGCATGAGCTCTGGGAGAGTCAAGTCAGGGAAAATCTGTGCTCCGGGCATGAGAGGAAGAAAAGCAGAGGCTTCTCCAGCAACAAGCTAGATTGAGAGCCCCTCTAAAAATGAAGAAATCACTTAAGCGAGAGTCAGAAGAAGAAAACAGAAAACTCAGGACAGTCAAAGCTGTCAGAAATGGAGCCAAGATGTGACTCCTGGTCCCACATAACCTAGGGGGCCCTGGGCCCACCCAACAAACAGACCCAACCCAGGCCAGCAACCTGAGCTCCCAGAGAAGTGGGCAGACAAACCAGCAGCCTCCCAGGAAGAACCAGACAGGGGCTGGCTACCTGAATTCTGGTCTGAGCTTTGGCACTAACTAGCGGCTGACCTTGGAGAAGACGCACTGCTGGAACCACCAGCCCAGGCGGCGCTCAGCACTTACAGGGACTCAGGCACGGAGGCCAAGTGCAAACTATGAGGGGCACCCACCACAAGGCAAGGACTACGGTGGGGAGAGCCAAGGAGGGTGCATGACCCACTGGGGGCCAGGAGGCAGGGTGGGGCCACGGTCCTGCACTCAGACCAGTGACAGGGGTGGTCACGGAGGCTCTGCAAGTGTACAGGCAGGGAGAGCTGGGCCACGGTGACAACTGGGCAGACGCGCGGCGAACGTTTGAGGGTTGTTAGGAAGGAAGGAGTGACAGAACTAGGTCACCAACGGGACGCGCGGAATGAGAGCAGGAGGGGGTGATGTGGGCGGCACGATGCTCACTGGGTTGGGAGGAGGGAAAGTACACTCAGGGCTCCCTTAGTGTGAAGCATTTACGGGACAGGAACGTGCAAAACGACTGGAAAGCAAACCACCAGAAAGCAAAATAGGACAAAATCCATCTTTAGACGGATGCACAGTGCTGAGGTGCCAGCGATATGTTAAGAAAATTTACAACTGCAAGAAGACAGACCAACACAGTTCTCACAACTGCTCGTCACACTACAGCAGAAAATAGCTGGGCAAAGAGAAGCACCACCCGGACGCACACATCCAAAGTCAAGAGCCTCAAATGGCCACCAGCTGGTGAGAGGGACAAGCCCGTGCAGTGGACCAGTACCGAGCAGCATTGACGGATGATGACACACACAGTGACAGGAGCCCACACACCACGTGACTGTCCTACACGCTCTAGAAAAGCCCAGCTCCAGCGACAGAAGGCAACTCAGAGGCTGGCAGGGCCTGGGTTTGAGGGAACTTTCTGGAGTGACAGAAACATTCCCTGTGTTGACTGCAGAGGTGAGTATGTACCTATTTTAAACTGGTGAATTTTACTGTATGCAAATCAGATGTAATAAAATAGGAGAACAAAACTTAAGCTGATTTTTAACAAAGGGCTTCATAGTAGGGATACACGGGACTCTGTAAGGACAGGCCACAGACAAGGAGGAAACGGGCAGATCAAGGGCCTAAGATAGGATCTGCATCCAGAACACAGGAAGAACTCTCAAAGTCTCTGTAACACAAAGACAACCAGCCCAGGAAACAACCAGGCAAAGGACTGGTCAAATGAGCCCACGGTAAGATGCTCAATGTCATCAGTCGTTGGGAAAAAAACAAATTAATGAGCTCCTCCTGCACATTCACTAGAATGGCTGAGATTAAAAAAAAAAAAGAAAAAAAACTGACCAGACCAGGGTTTGGCGAGGACAGGGTAAAACGAGGTAGTCACTGCGGAAAACCATCTGGCAGTTTCTTAAAAAATCAGTGTCCAGCCACTCCACTCCCAGTGTTTAACCAGATAAAGGAAAGCACCTCCCCACAGACACATGCACTCGAAGATGATCGAAGCCCCACCTGGAAACTCTGAGATCCACTTCACAGATGGACAGACGTGGTTCATCACATGAAGGAACGAGGACGGCATGGGCACAGGAAGGACGGACACATCCGAGGAAGCAGGCGGAGCGCAGGGGGCCAGGACAGCACCCAGAGTCCACGCCACACGGCTCCAGTCACCGAATGACCCAGAGTGAGGAACAGACCGGTGCCTGGAGTGCCTACGTGCGTGCTCAGTACTGTCTGACTCTTTTAGACCCCACTGAATTCTAGGCTGCCAGGCTTCTCTGCCCGTGGGATTGAACGCGTCACCGTTTCCTACTCCAGGGACCTTTCAGATCCAGGGACTGAGCCCGTGTCTCGTGTCTCCTACACCAGCAGGCAGATTCTCTGCCACTGGAGGAGGGGCACCCGGAGCTCCTCCGGAGCCAGGTCTCTCGCTATCTGTGTTCTGGTGGCAGAGATCTGTGCCTGTCAACACTGATCGGAACCTACACATTAAACACAGGCGATCTTCCATGTGTCACCAGTACTGCGACAAAGCTCTGAGTCAAAAGTAGAGGTAAGACGATGTCAGTCTCCCCACCTGATGGTCCTCGTCCGCAAGCTTCAAGTCTGCATCAGACACTCCCATCTCCAGGAGAACCATCCACACAGCAGCCCATACATCCACTCAAGCTGTGCCATGAGCCCCTTGTGTTGGGTGAAGCTGAACTTCCCCAAAACCCAAGGCATTTTCTCCCTCACTGGTGCACCCAACACCCCAACTCTCCTAGTGACCCAACTCCTGCACCCCAGCTGTCTCCTGACCATGTCCCCCTCACCTCAGGAGGGGCCCTGACCTTTCCCTGACTGTCTCCCACCTTGTGAGGGGCCCTGTCTCCTTGCTTCCAGTTACCAAAACGTAACTACAGTGATATGTTCAAAATGCAGATTTGACCATCAAACCTGGTTCCTTGACCTCAAGACAACTCAAAGACCACTGTCGCTCAGAAGCCCCACCCCGCCGGGCTGGGCCCTGCTCTCTGGACTCTTTCCTGCAGGGCTGTCCCCCCAGCCCCACCAGGCTCCTTTGGCATAGGACCCTGGGTGTCAGCCCTGCCTTGGGGCAAGGGGAGAGCTTCCCCAAAGCGCCCTATGGTAACGGGGTGCAGCCACAGCCCCCGGGTCCATGACGGCTGGACCCACCTGCACAAACTGCCTCTTGTCCAGGCAAGTGTGCAAAACCCTCTGTAAAAAAAAGACAGACCCCAAGCCAGCCCATCTATGAAAAACAGACCAACTAAGAGACCTCAGCCACAAGAAAAGCATGCCAAGGCCAAACATTGCAAGTTTTCAGCCAGGAAACTTGGGCAAAGGTGAGAGATTCTCCATGTATAATACATGTTCAAAGATTAAGAATCAAAGAAAACAGAATTAAAACAGGAAAGAACTGAGAAGGCAAAGAAGGCCATTAAATGCTGAGGAAAGGTGGAAAGGATGCTAAAAATACAGAGTCTATTTGGGCAAAGATTGTTTCTGGGAAAGAGGCCAAATGCTACATCTTTTTAAAAAAATATCTGTCCATGATGGTTATGGAGAAATGTAGTTTCTGCACAGTCTGCACAGCAGGGGTGTTGGGGAATCTATCCCTCAGACACCTAACGGGTAACAATTTAAAAAGGCATTGGTGTGCTTCCTCTCCCAGTTTAAGGCCAATAAGTCACTTCATGAAATCATGCCTATCCTGTACTAGTGTTGCAATGGGTTAATTAACTAAGACACTGGACTCACTGCCCCATGACTTATGTACTTAAATTATGTAAGCTTTGATGCGATTTCTGTAAAACTGCAGTTAGGGACATTAAATATTTAATCCTTGACCTGATTTCTCAAATACCTCTGTTATACTCATAACTTCCACTTGGGAAACTCTGCTTCACTGAAATAATAGAGGAACTTTCAATCTGAAGGTTCATTCTGAGAAGCTCCCCAGTGGAGCAGTGGCCACACAGAAAGCAAACACGGGTTTGGCTCGTGGCTATTCCCGGTAAAAGACCATGCTCTCAACGAAATGATAGTTTAAGAGAAAAATCACCACCGCAGCAGTGCTCCTCAAACCGTTCACACCTCTTTAAAAGGTGAGTACCCCCTTCTCCAGGCCACCCCCGAGGTGCTACTGTCCTCCTCTGGATTCTTTCGTATTTCGTGAAGTTTTATGTAAACGGACTCATACACTAGGCACTCTGTCCCATCAGTGAGAAAGAAACCTTTCAAAACCGTTTTCAATTACTTTTTCAATCTTTTCACACATAAATGTACTTTCAGTGGATCTTCCAGGCTCAAGAGACCAAACTGTGGAAACTGATCTGAGATTCAAAGAAAACACTGTATTTTACAATGACTATTAAAACTTACCTTATAACCAGGAAACAGTTAGATCTGTTACCAACAGCAAAGTAGTCAGCTGTGGTCAAAATGTCGATCCCATGAGGGAAAGTACCCTAACAAAAAAGTGGGGAGGAGAAAGAGACGAAAATTATTTCAATGAATAAAAAAGGCATTTTCAAAGTTTGGTAACCATATGCACATGAGTTAGGTTTATAAACAAACTGAGACGTGCTAGGAAACGTAGACTTGGTTACTAAACTGACAGCAAAGACTACATGCCAAGCTCACCCAAGGACTTTCAAGTCAAGGACTACTGACTGCCTCTCCGAGGCTGGACACTGTGCTAAAATTATCTGAAGCACTTAAAAAAAAATTTTCCCTAACAATTCTAGCATTTCAACTTTGAAATAATGTAAGAGCCCTTTCTCTGAACCACACACCACAGAAAGACATCAGATTTCAGCAGAACTCAAGTTCAGATTTCATTCAACCAGTGCCCCTCCAGCCAGAAGGACTCCAGAACCCCTGAAGGGGTCCGGCACCTGCCTGGGTTGTGAATCCTGGACAGGAGCCCACCCCCATAGCTGGTGGGAGAATGAACAAGACAAAAACTGGGAGGTCATGTGTGGGGGCCCGACAGCTGACAACCAGGACCAGACTCTGAAACAAACGGTTGGGGGAGGTCAGGGACGCTGGCCACACCCAGGGACACGTTCCCAGCCTAGGCCCAGGCCCCACGCCAAAGTCTGCAAGTTATTACTGATACCACTCTCTGGTGACAATACTTGAAACTCTGAAAACGAGACATAAGTTCTCTAAAAGGACATAAATGACAAACTTGCAACCAAGGATAGAATGCGGTGCTGTCACTAACCACGAGAGGGTCTGGGGAGGCCTGGGCCCCTGGCACCCTTCCTCACTCTGAGCAAGCCCTAGGCGCAGGGACCCATAAACTGCTAACCTTCCACACTGTCTCTCTGAGGGAGCCCCACACATGAAGAACTGAACTTGAAGTCTGACTCCAAATTGTCAATGGACCCTGGCAAGTTTGTCATGGACACAACCTCAGGATCAGAGGTTTGGTTCTCGAGTGAACCTAAAAGTCAATCCATCTCCCTACACAGCTCAGTGCAGGGGAGGGCCCCCAACACCCCAGGGGCAACCACGCACCGGGCTGACTCCTGCTGGGCCCCAGGCCACCCCCACCAGCCTGAGGCCGAGTTAGAGAGAGGCCACTGTGGCTGCAGGAGGGGGCGGCGCCCTCTGCTCCACTGCGCAAGGCTGCCGGCCGGGCCAGCGCTAAGGCGCCTCCCGACGCCCCAGGGCCCCCTTGGGCCAGCCCCCCTCCAGAGGCTGGCAGCTGCTAAGTGACCAGCTTTCTTTCTTCTCAGTTCTTGGGGTTCCAGGCAGGCAGGACTAGGTGACACTCAAGCACACTGGGTCTCAGTCACCTCACAGCAATGGAAGAAAGGCTGAGCCCTTACTAGCTTCTTTCCTCAGAAAAACACCCCCAAAGGATGAGGTGGCACCTCAACAATCTCAACATAGCACAAATTCAAGTTCAAGCTGCGTGATTTGGTCCCCTCTACGGAATTCAAGTCTTCGTTTGAAACTACCTAGGCATCAGTTTAGCCTTAACACCGCATTCAGAACTGGACAGCTCACCTCAAGGCCCTAACCCCTCCACGTGCAGGGCCACAGTTCACAATTCAGGCTACAGAACTCCCAGCTAATCCACCCTCCTCACTGCCCCTTGGCGGTTCTATGACCTTCAATGGGAGGTGAGCAGGTCGGCTGCCTTCACAGACCTGGGCGAGCCTGAAGACCCGCTGATCCCTTTCCCGGCTGCACCCTAAGGGCTGGGGGACCCCTCCAACACCCGGGCCACATGGATGGAAGCACCTCCGTGCCCAGTACCCCATGCTTCCAGGAGACCCTCCCACCAGGTACCAAGCGTCATCCCTGTGGAAGCTGCAGCATCAGCCCTCTCACCCTGGTCCCTCCCTGTCGACCCAGGAAAGGCGAGTCAACCGAGAGGCTGTGGGCCCAGTGCCGAGAACACAGGCTCTGGTTCAACAGCAAGGCCGACCCTGCTGTGAGAACCCTGACAGACTCGGCGTCACCCAAGGCAACAGTTCTGCACACACAGTTTCTCCCAGATGTCCAGGCAAGGAGTCTTAGAATCCTGTATTCATCCAAGTCTTCCCTCTCGAGGACAACCACCTCTCCCACCTACCGCCACTCCCGCCCTCCCACCTGCCAAGCAGCCACTCTGCGTGGGCCCCCATCAGTCCTGCAGTCTGAACTGTGCCCGTCAAGACCCCAAGGCCCATCACTGCTTGTCCCCAGTATTCTCACACCTGCAACTCACTCACCTCCAGCCCAGACCCCTCTCCTGGCGCCCTTCTCAACACAGCTCAGCTTGGCCTCTCCCCCATCTGCCACCAGACTGGCCACAGGTCCCAGGGTGGTCATCGTCACATACAGTATGAATGACTTGGGGATAAACGCCACACTCCCAGCCCAGGCTGACCGGTGCTAAGAGATTCAGGGTCTGCGGCAGGATGCTGCGTCAGGAGGGGCTGTGGGGCACTGGCATGAGGAAGTTGGCTCCTTCCACGAAGGGGATAGGCAGGGGTCATGTCTCTGCCCCTGCCCAGCCAAGCTCCTCTGCCCAAACTCCTCCGGCGCCCAGGGGCAACTGCTGACACCAGAAGGGTCTCCGCAATGCATGAGGCGTGGATTTCTGACGTTTGTGAAAATTACACATTCAAGTTTCCTGTAAAACAGCTACTAATTGTTTAAAACTTGTGTCAACACTCACCTGAGTTGAGTTATGAGTGAACCTGTGACCAGAAGTCACCCTGCGAAGCACTGGCTTATTTTAGGTCAAGTCTTTACCCACGTCGGTGGCTCTACTATTTCTACTTCTGCATCTACAGGAAGTTTTAGGAATGAAGATATTTAAAATTAACCATACCTGTCGCCCCACATTCTCCTGGAAAGCAGCCTTAGGAAGAGAAACACAAACAGAGTGGTGAGTTAGGTGTGCACTCGCTGGCCATTGGTGATGGACGCCCAGCAAAGCCGGTGCAGAACAAATGAGCCACGACTTTATTTTTTTTAAATAAAGGTCTCATTGTTGGCCACTCAGAGCCTCAGGGGTGGTTTTATCTTTCTCTTTTTACATCCTGGTGTGCTCTCAAACCACAGGCTGAGAATTCAAGTTTATAAAATCTGCTAAGTGGCTGATGCTGACTTTCACACCAAAGCCTGATTCAAGGCCCTAGATACAGAAACAGGAATAAAGCCAAATCTATTAGGTGAACTAAAGGCCCAGAGCCCAAGTCATCTTACTGGGGATCTGTGATGACAGCATATAGGGGTGACACTGCGTGCTTGGTCTCCCCACACCGCCTTCCCCAGGACGACAGTGGACACGCTCCACGTCCCGCTCACAGGCTCCGAGAGGGGCTGTTCAGAAGGTCCAGACTTTCACTTAGGATGAGGTGTCCTCAGACGGACCTTCTTGTTTGCTGTTCGGTCGCTCAGTCGTGTCCGACTCTGTGACCCCCTGACTGCAGCACACCAGGCTTCCCTGTCCTTCAGGGACCTTCTCGCCACCAGCTATCAAGTGCACACAATGCAACCTCATCGCCACGTGCCATCCACCAGAGATAGGTCAAAGGGCAGAGGTCAGGTGGCCAGTGGCTTCAGGGAGCTCCTGGGAAGCACAAATCTGCTTACAGACACAGGCTGAATGCCTGGAGCAGGAGCATCTTGGGAATGAGGTCATAAGCTCCAGGACTTTCATCTCACACACACCTTCACCATCCCCTGGGAGTGCTGGGAGGAGCACGCCTAGTCGTGCATAAGGAATCAAGACAACAGAACACAAAGACCCCCACAGGATGTTTAAATGGGTGCCCAGCACCTCCCGCAGGCAACAGAGGAAGGCAAAGGACTTGGCTGTCTCCAAGACCCAGCATTCGGTGGCCTCAGGGAGGTACAGCTAGAACCGCCCTTCCCTGAGGGCCCTCGGGCAGCTTTCACACTGGGAGCAGGGAGACTGGACTTTTGCTATGTACCCTTTTTCAGCTTTCACAATAAATTCATTAAAGAAAATAAAAAACAAAACTGAAATGAACCAAAAGGCAATGAAGAAAAGATACGGTATCAATTTATGTAACATGCAATATTTAGGAACACATTTACTATACTGGTGACATTGTTTAAAAGATAAAAAAACACAAGATTTATAGGAGAAAGCACAAGCCCTAAAATGGTGACATAATGGGGGGCGGGGAGGGAATGAGAGGACTCATTCTATCCAGTATTAGGGTTACTATGGAGCCGTGGTAACCCAGACAGACATAGATCAATGGGACAGAACAGGGAAAACCTTTAGGATCGAGAGCTAGGCAATGAATTCTCAGATTCTCAGACTTGACACCAGAAACATGATCCGTAAAAGAAAACAGCAGTGAGTTCGATCTCATCGAAATTAAAAGACTCTTGTTGTTGTGAAAGACTTGTAAAGAGGATGAACAGAAACCCACAAACTGGTAAGAAGAACATGCAAACCACCTGCCCAATAAAGGACTCGTATCTGGAATACAGAGACTCCCAAATTCAACAATAAAAACAAACAACCCAGTAAAAAAGGGAGGCAAAAGACTGTTGGAGCTGAAGGCAGGCCACCCAGGCCACATATTGTTATTTCGAGTTAAAGTTACTTGACAAATAGCCAGTGTGTGTGTGTGTGGGGGGGGGATGGTATTTAAAACACCCCGACTCTGAAAGCAAGAATCAGTGTCTCATGTGAGGGTACATTCCCCATTTCAGGAGGCAAGAAAGCATCCTCATCACCAGTTATGGAAATAAATCTTGTCACTCCTTCACCAGCCCGTTCTGTTAAATCTTCACAAATAACCATTTCTTTGTCCAAAAAGGATATATAAACAGCCTGCTTTGGTCACTTTAGGGGGCCCATTTTATGAGACTGCCGTCTGTACGAATTAACTTGTTTTTCTCCCCTGTTAATCTGTCTTGTGTCACTTTAATTACTAGACCCATCAAATGCACACAAGGAGCATTGGTGGTTAAATATCACAAACCAACATTTCACCGAAGAGGATACAGGTGGTAAATACCACATGAAAAGATGCTCAACATCACTAGCATCACCATGAGAGAAATGCAAATTAAAGCCAGGGTGAGCTATCACCACACATCTAAGCAACGTCACGAACACAAAAATAATGACACCACCAAATGCTGGGGAGGCCGTAGGAAAACTGATCACTGACAGACGATGGAGGGCAGGTTTACAGCGGTGCAGCCCCTCTGGAAAACAGCAAGGCCCTTCCACACAGAAGGGCCTTGCTAAACGTGCAACTACCATATGTCCCCCAAATCCTATTCTTGGCATTTATCCCAGAGAAATAGAAATTGTATTCACATGAAAATCTGTACATGAATGGTCACAGCAGCTTAATTCTTAATAGTTCCAAAGCAGAAACAACCCAGAGGCCCAACAGCAGATGTGCACAGCCGGACAGGGGACACGACTCAGCCAGGGATGGGCCGGAAGCAGGGGCTGCCAGTACTGCCAAGGCCTGGCTGGACTCTGGGAATCGTGCTGCAGGAAAGGTAGTCCTAAAGGTCACACTGTATGTTCTTGTTCAGTCGCTTAGCCACATCTGACTCTTTGCAACCCCATGGACTGCAGCACGCCAGGCTTCCCTGTCCTTCACCAACTCCCAGAGCTTACTCAACCTCATGTCCATTGAGTCAGTGATGTCATCCAACCATCTCATCCCCCTGTCGTCCCCTTTTCCTCCCACCTTCAATCTTTCCCAGCATCAGGGTCTTTTCCAATAAGTTGGTTCTTCGCATCAAGTGGCCAAAGGACTGGAGTTTCAGCTTCTGCATCAGTCCTTCCAATGAATATTCAGAACTGATTTCCTTTAGGATGGACTGGTTGGATCTCCTTGCAGTCCAAGGGACTCTCAAGAGTCTTCTCCAACACCACAGTTCAAAAGCATCAATTCTTCGGTGCTCAGCTTTCTCTACAGTCCAACTCTCACATCCATACATGACTACTGGAAAAAACATAGCTTTGACTAGACGGACCTTTGTTGGCAAAGTAATGTCTCTGCTTTTGAATATGCTATCTAGGTTGGTCATAACTTTTCTTCCAAGGAGTAAGCATCTTTTAATTTCATGGCTGCAGTCACCATCTGCAGTGATTTTGGAGCCCAAAACAATAAAGTCTGACACTGTTTCCCCATCTATTTCCCATGAACTGATGGGACGAGATGCCATGATCTTTGTTTTCTGAATGTTGAGCTTTAAGCCAACTTTTTCACTCTCCTCTTTCACTTTCATCAGGAGGCTCTTTAGTTCTTCTTCGCTTTCTGCCATAAGGGTGGTGTCATCTGCATGTCTGAGGTTATTGATATTTCTCCTGGCAATCTTGATTCCAGCTTGTGTTTCTTCCAGTCCAGCATTTCTCATGATGTACTCTGCATAGAAGTTAAATAAGCAGGGTGACAATATACAGCCTTGACGTACTCCTTTTCCTATTTGGAACCAGTCTGTTGTTCCATGTCCAGTTCTAACTGTTGCTTCTTGACCTGTATACAGATTTCTCAGGAGGCAGATAAGGTGGTCTGGTATTCCCATCTCTTGAAGAATTTCCCACAGTTTGTTGTGATCCACACAGTCAAAGGCTTTGGTATAGTCAATAAAGCACAAGTATATGTTTTTCTGGAACTCTCTTGCTTTTTCAATGACCCAGATAACCACAATGGGGTGATCACTCACCCAGAACCAGACATCCTAGAATGTGAAGTCAAGTGGGCCTTGGGAAGCATCACTATGAACAAAACTAGTGGAGGTGATGGAATTCCAGTTGAGCTATTTCAAGTCCTGAAAGATGATGCTGTGAAAGTGCCACACTCAATATGCCAGCAAATTTGGAAAACTCAGCAGTGGCCACAGGACTGGAAAAGGGCAGTTTTCATTCCAATCCCAAAGAAAGGCAATGCCAAAAAATGCTCAAACTACCACACAATTGCACTCATCTCACACACTAGCAAAATAATGCTCAAAATTCTCCAAGCCAGGCTTCAACAGTGCGTGAACCATGAACTTCCAGATGTTCAAGCTGGATTTAGAAAAGGCAGAGGAACCAGAGATCAAATTGCTAACATCCACTGAATCATCAGAAAAGCATCCAAACGACAAGCGCGCAAAGACGGCAGCTCACCACGCTCATCGCGCCCCCTACACCTTGGCGCCAGAGGAGAAGGCCCCAGGTCACCGGGTGTGGTGTCCCGTGGAGCCCACAGAACCAGAGCACAAACCGGGATCCAAAAGGGCCAAACAGATCGTCACAAGGAAGCAGCTTTGTGATAAGAGAAATTTTGTCCCCGACAATTAGGTACTTGATCCCTACCTTTTCAAATGAGCTTCAAACAGAAGCACCTTTCACTGCGACAGACGTGTGCCACTAAGTAAGGAGGGGTCACTTAGGTGGTGTTTAATGCAAAGAACTTCCACTAATTTTAAAGGATTTTAATTGTAACTTAAAAAGAAAAAAAAAATTTCTGTTCTTCTATTCCACCTCTTCCTTAGGATATCATAAAAGCATCAGTGCTTTGATTTTATTACTGCTTCCCAAAATTAGTTCTTAGGTTCCAATAAACAGAAAGAAAATATAAAAGGCAATTTCTTTAAGGCCTCGCAGCGCAGCTTGTGAAGATATTGGGGATCGAACCCAGGCCCCCTACAGTGGAAACCCAGAGTCCCAACCACTGGACCACCAGGGAACTCCCCAACAAGCAACACAGATTTAACAAGAGTCTTACTGTATTTCAAGGAATCTTACAATTACTGCCTGGGGGAAAATATTAAGGCACAAACGTGAAGATTTCTCAAGGAATCATTAGGTTTCCTACTATTGCTCAAGACAAAAGAAGAGAAACTGCAGGACACAGACAAGGTCTTGGGCTTTCCTGGAAAACTTTTGCTTGAAACACAAAGTTTCAAGGATCCCACGTACTTCAGAGAACAGAGGGCAGGCAGGCCATGGGGAGCTCTGTGACCTGACGCCCTGACATCTGAGGACAGAGATCGCAATTCCACATCACCCACAAGTAGAGGGCACGCCTGCAACACTGATCCCAGGCCCCACCCTCACTCAGACGGCAGCACCCACTCCACACTCGCCCCTCCGGGACCCCCTTGCATCTCTACCTGGAGGCCGGCAACCCATCGTGACCCGCCCGCCACAGGCTACAGCCCACTCCCCAGCTGGGACCCAGAGGGAGTGGGAGCCACCCTCCCCCTGGGCCTCGCTCCTGCTTCCCAAGCCTGTGACAACAGCCTCTCGGGGGAGGTGGTCACGGGTGAGAGCCACCCACACCCTCAAGAAAAGGCCCAAACAGGACAACTTACAGAGGCTGCTCTCCTGCAGTTTACATCTCGGTCGAAAACGGTGGCCATCACCAGCGCGCTGTAGGAAGAGGCGAGGAGGCTCGTGAAAGGGACTCTCCACAGACCCGGGGCGCCAACCCCACAGTCCCCTCCTCCACGTGCCTGTGAGCCCGCCCATGACTCGGGGCCTCAGTGGCAGATATGCTCATAGGGCAGCAGGGGTGGCCAACCCCAACTCCACCAGAGCCAGCGGGCTCACAGAGAGGGTGGCCTCGCGCACGGGCCTTGTAGGGCAGGACGAGGACAGCAGTAGTGGGGGCAGGACCACAGGTACAGAGAAACAAGGGGGCCCAGGAGGCCAGCAAGAGCAGCGATGAGCCCTGCACCTCCCCAGAAATGGCAGCCAAGCGGAGAGCTGCTCTGAGAGGCCTATTCCCCAAGTCAAACTCTGACCACGGCTGGCAAGAAGGAAGCACCCCCGGGCTCAGACTGTCCACCAGCTTCACTGAAACCTCCCTTCGCTACACTGCCACCCTCAACCATCAGGGACACATCAGGAGGAGCTCAAGTGACTACTGGGATTCAGCGACAACAGAAAGCAAACTGGGGCAGAGCGCTGTTGCTGATGTGACCTGTGAACTGGCATCTCCCATCAGCCCCCAGAGGAAATGCTTGAAAAGGGGTCATTTTGGACACACAGAGATCTCCTGAAAGAGCTGCTGCCCTCCTATCTGACAGCCATTCTGTTTGGTACTGAAATTGGGGGACCCAACTCTATGAATCTGTCAACAGCTGTTCATGACGGGTGAATTTCCTGAATGCAAATTAAAAAGTATAGGCAGCGGGACCCCTGGGACAGTGGAAATGGGCCTGTGTTAGCCAGGGGCACCCCACTCGATGGACGGGGAGGACACAGAGGCGCACTCTCCCCTGGAGCTGTTGTGTTTCTCACAGGGAGAGTTAGCAGTGTTGAAACCACTGCACACAGACGCTGGGGCGGCAGCTGGGATGAAGAAGTACTGCGCACAGGAGGGAGGTCAGGGGACCGGGCAGGCCTGGGCTGGAATCGCAGGTGTCCACACAGTTGGCCAGGCTGGAGGTACAAAGGGTAGTGTAGGAGTGGCTGTGGGCGTGGAACCCAAGTCTTGGATTCTAAACACCATTCTCCACTAAGAGGAACAAGGACTCCTGGAGGTGGCGGACTCTAAGGCTGGGGCAAGGAAAAAAGAAAAGCCTGGGGCATCTTGTTGTGCTAGAAATTGAGAAACCATTAGGAAAAAGAAAAAAGGCACAGAAGCCAACCTGAAATTGCTCCCAATAACTAAACGCACTGCAATCTGACAACAAAATGACCAACAGTGCTAGAAGACAAGCCGCGGTCCACACTGATGTAAGTCAACAAAGGAGCAGAAAGCAGAGGGACCTGTTTTCCTATGAAACCACCACCATCGCTGCTGGCCTGACACAGTAGCTGATGGGCACTGAGCATGAACACTGGACAGTTATTACAGTCTCAAAGCACCCCCAAAATGCTTTATCGTTTTTTAAACATTAATTTTATAGACTTCAACGGGGGCAGTGAGTTTGGGACACACCCCAAATCCAACACCAGGATGGCATATCACCAAACAGCAGCTGCGGTTTAATCACTGCTGCTAAGTCGCCTCAGTCGTGTCCGACTCTGTGCGACCCACAGATGGCAGCCCACCAGGCTTCCCCGTCCCTGGGACTCTCCGGGCAGGAACACTGGAGTGGGTTGCCACTTTCTTCTCCAATGCATGAAAGTGAAAAGTGAAAGGGAAGTCGCTCAGTCGTGTCCGACTCTGTGCGACCCCACAGACAGCAGCTCACCAGGCTCCCCCGTACCTGGGACTCTCCAGGCAGGAACACTGGAGTGGGCGCCATCGCCTTCTCTGGGTTTAATCCCTGGCCCCCCACACGATGTTCATTCCTTGGTCTCCTTTGTGAGAAGTCAACATTCAGGGAAGCTGATAAAGGGCTTTTATGGGAACTGCTATTATTTTTGCTATTCTTCTTTAGGTCTAAAGTTAGTTCACACTTAAAAGTTTTTTTAGATTTTTTAAAAAATCTAAAGATTTTTAAAGATCCAGTATTAGTATTTGGGGTCCTTTCACTAGTTGAAGCTGAAATTAATTTCAGCAAAACTCTTATTAAAGGGAAGAAACTTTTCCTTTAATAAAGGCAAGAGAGAGCGGTTTCCTTTTCCTCTCTCAACTCTTTACTATATTATAAACTATAGCCAAGATGAGATTTAAAAAAAAAAAACTAGTCTTAACATTAAAGGAAATTCATTGACTTTAGCGGGACCATTTAAAGATTAATTGATTCCATTTCAACATCTAAATGCTTTTGTTAACAAAATCTCAGAAATCATTAAACTGACCAAGACATGTAATTCTGTGATCTTTCAATAACCAAAAATTATAAAACTACTGGCTTTTTTCTTTTTTGAAATATAGTTGACTTACAATGTTGTGTTAGTTTTGGGTGCACAGTGAAGTAATTCAGCTATACACAGGTGTGTATCCACTCTTTTTTCAGATTCTTTTCTCTTACAGGTTATTATAACATATCGAGTATGATTCCCTGTGCTACATAGGAGGTCCTGCTGTAACTGGTTTGTATACAGTAGTAAGCATAATGCCAATTGCAGCAACAGGGATGGACCTGGAGATTACCAACGAAGTAAGGCAAAGGCAAATATCACATGATATCACTTACACAGAGGGAAGAAAAATGGTACTAAGGGTGAGATGCGTGGCAAGAGCAACGTGGAAACTTGCATCACCATTTGTAAAACAGCGCCAACGAGAATTTGCTGTATGTCTCAGGAAACTCAAACAGGGGCTCTGTATCAACCTAGAGGGGTGGGATAGGGAGGGAGATGGGAAGGAGGTTCAAAAGGGAGGGGATATACGTATACCTATGGCTGATTCAGGAGAAGGCAATGGCACCCCACTCCAGTACACTTGCCTGGAAAATCCCATGGATGGAGGAGCCTGGTAGGCTGCAGTCCATGGGGTCGCTAGAAGTCAGACACGACTGAGCAACTTCCCTTTCACTTTTCACTTTCATGCATTGGAGAAGGAAATGGCAACCCATTCCAGTATTCTTGCCTAGAGAATCCCAGGGATGGGGGAGCCTGGTGGGCTGCCGTCTGTGGGGTCGCACAGAGTCGGACACGACTGAAGCGACTTAGCAGCAGCAGCAGCATGCCTGATTCATGTTGAGCTTTGACAGAAAATAACAAAATTCTGTAAAGCTATTATCCTTCAATTAAAAAATAAGTAAGTTTTTAAAAAAATGGTACTAATAAACTTATACAAAACAGAAATAGACCCACAGACATATAAAACAAACTTACCAAAGGGGAAAGGTGGTGAGGGATAATTTAGGAGTTTGAGATTAACAGACACGTGACTGTTCTTAGTGAAAACATATTTGATGTTTTACTCTAAATGTACTCTCATCATCAATGGAATTTTAAGTATTATATTTACATATGAATAAGTGCTAATGCTAAGTCATTTCAATTGTGTCTGACTCTTTGTGACCCCATGGACGGTAGCCTGCCAGGCTCTTCTGTCCATGGGATTTTCCAGGTAAAGAAACCGGAGTGGGTTGCCATTTCCTCCTCCAGGGGACCTTCTCAACCCAGGGATCAAACTCGCGTCTCCAGCATCTCCTGCGTTGACAGCCAAGTTCTTTACTACTAGCGCCACCTCCATAAGATCATATGTATTCTAGGAAAAGATACTAACCAAGAATTCCCGCTTTCCTTTAATGTCTGACATAAGAAATATGTGGGCATATTTTCACTGACTCTGGGTCCAGCCAACACTATCAGAAGTTCACACTACACATTGAGTTCTTGAAATTTCCTGTCAATCTATTTGTCCTAAATTACAATTTTTAAATTATTGGACACTTATTAATAAAGAGAAAATGGAAAAAAATAGAGAAGAAACTTAGAATCACCGCCAATCTACAGTTCACCATAACCCCTGCAAGGTCACTGCTAAGATATACACCAAACCCCTCCGACCCCCAGACCCCCACCCCCAGCTGTGGACACGCTGGCCCTGCCCAGGACACACTGAGCCCAGTTTCAACCTTGGTGCAGCCAAGCCCACTGAGCCAAGTCCAAGTTCCCCTCTGCGCCACCTGCCGTGCCATGCAGGTCAGCCTGGGGGGCCTGCCCTGTGGTGCCAAACGGAGACAGTTGGGCTTTAAGACTGTATGTTTACGTTGTAATCAAGTCAGAACAGTAATGAACTCCTGTGCTAAAGGGCCCTTCCCAGCTTCATCATGTGTGGATTACCTCCTTCCAGCCACAGGCAAGGGGCTCTATCTACTTCGCTCTCTTTGCACACGCTCCCCATGGTTACCTGGCAGTTGCGAGGGGCGCAGCAGGGGCTGTCCAAGTTGACCTCAGGCACTCACTGCAGGCGATTCCGTTTACACTCATCTGTAGACACCTCTCTGTGCTCGCCCTCAGGTGGGTCTGTGGGCAGCCCCCGCCCCCTGCGGTAAGGCCCAGCCCAATTGGCTCAGTTCCTGCGGTCACTAGCCACACAGCAGTCATTCCTGGAGAGACTGTGTGTCATGGGAACTCCAGCAGAGAGCCCCCTGAATGGCAAGCAGTGGTCTACCTCTGGGTGCAAGGCCCCTGTTCCTTCATGGTGAGCATACCCTGGCCTTGTGGTCACAGGAGCAGACCCCCCACAGCTCATGAGGGCCCCGGGCCAGGCCACCGACTCAGACAGGCAGGGTGAGGCTTGCCCAAAGACCGGTTACCAAAGGGCTGGCATTGGCTACAGCCTGAGAACCTGACCCTGGGGTACTACAGATGGGCCCACAAACCTCCATCAGGCTGCTTCTGCATTTGTGAGTAAATGGCTTAAAATATTTACTGCTTTATCCACATTCTACCAGCCTTCACAGAACACGGTAGGACAAACATAACAAAACCACTTAAAAAGCACAGCTTTTAAGTATAGACTCAAGTTAATTCAACAAGTCCACTGTGTCTACCTCTGTGAATGTAACAGCGTTTTAATACTGTTCTGCTGTGGACTAAATTTTGAAAATTGTTCTGATTTCACACTTTCAAAACAAAACTGGCCTATCTGGAAATACTAGCATGTTTCAAATGACAGTACTCGTGACAACACTGGTTACATTTAAACATGAGAGATCCCCCCAGGCCCCCCACGTCCCGTGGACTGTGGAGCTTTCCTCAGCAGAACGGGGCAGAGCATGACTCTGCGCTCTCTTTACCCACTTCTGAGAGGGGTGCAGGGGCCAGGCTGCAGCCAGCCAAGGACCATTCTGAACACACGGCAGCCACTGGGCCTGGAACGCTCTCAGTATCTTCACCTGTTTGCTTTCACTGGGAGAGTTCAGGTGATACTTCACCAGGATTTCCCAACACAGAAGGATGGTCTATGTCAAACAGAAAGGGATTTTCTTTCTTGTCCGAGTCAGGAGAGCTGCATGCCCAGACCTGCTCCAAGTTCCAGGCACCTGGCTTTTAGCAGGTACAGCAAAGAGCAGATCTTACCCCAAACTCAATTTTTGTTAGTTCGTGTCATATTTTTGTGGCAATAAAAAACAAAACATCCCTTTTCCTTTGAGTAACAGTAACCTTGTCATTTCAAAATATCAAAATGTCATTTCAAAATATGCTTTTCAAAATATCAAGATGGATGATTTCTTACCCATCCCTGCTTAAAAGCTACAAGTCACACTATTTGGGGAATAAACTGCAAGACCCGCCTGTGGCTAAATTTTTCCCTAAATCAGAAGAATTAAAGCTCAGGAGCCAGCTGACATGACGGTGAAACACAAGACATCTGCAAAGTGCTTTCAATCACAGCAGAGCTAAAATGGAGGCCGAGGGGAGACCTAACAGGCAGACAGGTGGGATCACTCTGGTCAGTAACGGCCACTCAATTTTTCTCAAGAAACAAAAAAGGTTATCTTCCCCCTGGAAGTCTGCCATCAAGAAACGCTGAGTGGGAACAAGACGTAGCTTTGAGCAATGCTTGCCATTTCCTGATTTTTCAGGACAATCTTGCCCTCGAGGAAGAGATCTGGGAGCCAATCCCCAGGCGCTGCCCACGCTGCCCTGCTTGCCCAGCTTGCTCCGCGAGGCTGAGCCGGGCACTGCCCCTAGCACGGGAGGGGCCCTGCAGGGTTGATGTCAACAGGAGCTCAGCTTACAAAAGAGTTTCAGGTGAGGAAATCGCTAGAAGGTGACAACCAACGCATATGCTGGCAACAGGGCTCTTTTTCTCCCCTTTTCTTCTTGCAAATTAGCTTTTGATTACTGGTGAGAAGGTTGTTTCAAAATACACCACCATCCTCTACCACTGTAACTTCGTGTTTCTCTGTCCCTAAATTACGTTTGGCTTCTCAGGAAGCCCGATTTACTTATTCACAAAATAATTATTCCATCTCTTAATCTGCATATAACACTTAGGAAACACAGGTTTTCAAAACCGACCAACACTAATTCAAACTATGTCGTATACTGACCTAAAAACTTTCTTTGGGGTATTTCTAAAACAGAGACGGTGAGCATATATCCACAGGTGAAGTGAAAGGACAGTTCCTCACGTTCCTCGAGGAAGGTGAGCGGCTGACCTGAGCTCTTCCCTGCCCGGCCGCCCGAGGTGGGGGCCAGCCACACTCTGATCTCTCCCTCTGTGTGGGCTGCGCCCAGCCCTGCCTCGTTATTACCACCGCCTGACTCTCTCCATCAGATGTGTCTAGTTCGTTTATAGAATTATAGTTTGATCTCAACTGTCTACTTTTGCAGGATCCAAACTGAAGAGTTTGTGAATGTATAGTTGAAGATCTCAAGATTTTATCATGTGCCAGGATGAATGGGCTTAAAAGCTGACAATTAAAATGTGGTCACTTATTACAAACCAAGGGAGGCAGATCTCGAAGGACACACCCCAACCGATACTTCTGAGGCAGGGAGGCGAGCACCAGCAGCGTCCTGAAGGCTCACATGGCACCGTGACTCACCCTCCAGCCCGCCCGCTCCACCCCCCAGGCCTGCCATGGAGATGGACCGGGAAGGGTTGGAGCACAGGCTCCCTAGGAACCTGCCAAACTGGACTGAGAAAGCTGCCAGGCACAGCTCCAATGGGCACTTGCCAATCCAGTCCTGGGATGGGCACAGGGGCAGGGGACAAGAGGGGCCCCCTCTGAGCAGAAACTCCACAAGGCACCAACTCCAGGGTCAATTAGGAGAAATTAGGAGGGCTGTGAAGCAGGAGTCTCTGGGCTCCCCTGCCAGCTTGCACTTTCGGTGAGTGTAAACTCATCAGCGATCGCTTGGGCGTGCCCAAGACGTCAGGGAAATTCAGCCTTCCCTGAGATCAAAGGTCCTGAGTGAACCACACTAGTTTCTGTGGAAGGATGTGGCCACCAGTCCCTACAGCTGTGATCTGTCCTTTAATCCAAGCACCATTTCTTAAAATAAATCCCGCCTCAGAAAGCCTGGCACCCTGACCACCCACCTCCACTCCGTCCCCCCACATTCCAGAGCCCCTCCACATTCCAGAGCCCTTGGGGGTCCCCTGGTAGGGCCTGCCCAGGCCCTCAGCTGCACACAGACCCGCAGCACCCTTGCCCTGAAGGTTGGCCGCAGAGGACCCTATCCAGTGGGGTCACTGGTCTCTTCAACACCTTCCCCAGACAGGCACA
Source organism: Oryx dammah (assembly GCF_014754425.2). NCBI lineage: Eukaryota > Metazoa > Chordata > Mammalia > Artiodactyla > Bovidae > Oryx > Oryx dammah. The sequence continues at coordinate 12,783,056 of NW_024070192.1, read as the reverse complement.
AGCTCCAGGATGTGACCCCTACACCAGACTGGGTCTTTCCTTTTCTGAGTAACAGGGGTCACTCTGGAGTAAGATGTGCGGTGCCCCTTCAGCCTCCTGGAGAACTGGATGGGAGTCTGTGAAGGATCGCCCACACCGGGACACCACGCTTTGAGTGTCACACATTACATGAGGGCCAGACTTAACATTCACCAGCACTCCTGAGCACCCTCACTGGCTGGTACTCTGCATTAAAACCTCTGCGGAGATGAACACTGCAACGTTGTCTGCTTGCGGCTGAAAGAGCCTCTGTTCCCAAGTCAAGGGCCTGTACAGAACCCTGCTCTCTGGCTCATCTGTGCCCACAGGGCTCAGGACTCTTCACACTATGTCTCTCCAAGTTGGTGATGAGGTCTTGTGACTCTGACACTCTCACCTATGGAGTGGCGAGAAGCTTCTACCCCAAGCAGAGGACGTTATGAGTGGTGGCCACACATCTCTGTGCCCAGTGCCTCTGCTGACCCTTCAGCCCTCAGTCCTGATTCTCTCTTTGGCTGGGCTAAGCCAAAGACAGTCCCCAGAGAAAGGAGGGGCCCAGGTTCCTGCAACCTTCAGAGCTTTCAGCCACAAAGCTTAGAAGCCTGCCGAGATGATTTCACTCTGAAATGGGAATGACCCTTTGAAGCCAGGTCCCCCGAAGTTGGGGCATGTCAGCTTCCGGCAGAGGCAGTGTGACAGGTGCAGAGCTGGACCTGCCTGGGCCCTGGGCACAAGACCTCGGCTGGGTGGGAAGCCACGACTGTGAATGAGACAGCTCCCATCTAGAGGCTCATCATGCTGTGGCTGCTGATGGAAACAGCGAGCAAAATACACCTTGCGCTTTCATTCTAGTTACAGAAGCAGCTTCCAAAAAGCTGAGGAGCAGAGCAAGAAAGCAGTAGTCAGAACCCTCCCCGAAGCTGTATTAAGTAAACAGCAAACAATCTCACTTTTGCAGACCAACAAGAGAGCGGGGAACACACGTGAGGGCAGGAGCAGCAGACAAAGGCACGGGCAGCCAGGTCTCCGCAGCCAGGCCTCAGGCCACAGACACCCACCACAGCCTCTTAGGAGCCCACTGCCCTCCTGCCCCTCCCGGGGTGGACATGGCCAGAAGTCAGACACTTTTACGACTTCCTAGGAAGCAGTGTATCTCCCTGAGCAAGGATCAGAATCCACAGGCTGCTCTGCAGGCCTTCCCTTCACATGAGAGTCAAGATTGAGAGATACAGCCTGGCCACGCGACCTGAGCAGTAAGCGAGCCTGAGAACCCTCTCCTGACCCTCGAGCGGCCCCGGTCCCCTGCGGCTTTCCCCCAGGCGCTGCTGGTGCTCAGACATTGGGGAAGCCCATTGCACTGGCCAGAGGAGGAGACAGAGCTGCCCTGTGGATACGTTCTAAGGCCTGAGGGTCTCCCACTCTCTCCCCTCCTTTTTGGTGGGAGGCAGCTTCCAGGACTGGAGATCATGTTAAAATCCATCTCTGAGTAAAAGCGGTTGGGTCGGTGTTACAACCATGACCAACCCAGTGCTCAGCTCCTCCTCCAGCGTGACACAGAACAACCAGAAGTGGACAACCGAACTCCCTTTTCATGTCAAAGGGACTCACTTCAGTCTAACAGGAGACAGGGAGAAAATTAACATCACTATACTAGGGATACATCTCTTTCGAATTTTCCCAGGCACAGACATCGGATCCTAAAAGTGGGGCCCACGTCCATGTGGCTGGCACAGCCCACTGCCCTCAATGCTCTGCCCAGGAAGCCATGGAAAAGGTAATGTGCTGGTTTCATGAGGCTGTGCTGGTTTTCACTGCACAGGAGCAGACAGTGAAGCAGGCAAGCCAATGCTGTCACTAGTCCAAATTAACAGGCTTTACCTTGAGATTGCTGCGACGAACGGCTTCAACTCCTGAGGCTCGTAGGCACGTGCGAAGGCCCAGCACACGTAGCAGGCAGCGTCCCGGACGTTGGAGCCCACGCTGCAGGCGCCCCGCTTCTCCTCGTACGTCAGAGCCTTCAGGATCACGGGAACCACTGCACACAGTGGAGAGAGACTGTGAGGCGGCCCTGAAGCAGTGCTCCCGGCTCCACAGACACTGCGCCCGCTGGAACACCACCCCGCCTGCACCGTGGCCCCGCAAAGCCTGGCGCGAGCAACACACACCACGGTCCCACCCCAAGGCACTCGGAAACTCACGACCTGCTCAGGAAGTCACTCACGAGTCCACCAGCTTGACTCAGGTGAGAATGTTCCTGAAAAGGTGCCCCCAAACATGCCCGCCGGCCACACCCAAGGGACACTGCCAGGTCCTAGGAGACGCAAAGGGACACAGGGGCCGCCAGGAGTGAGGGAAAGGGCTGGCACATCAGGGGAGTGAGAGGAGGGTGGGCAACAGACACTGTCCGGTGAGCAGAGTACCTGACCCAGAGGCCACCTGCCCCCAGAGTCTTGTTGTCAAGGGGACCACGAACAATACATGGGTTTCTAATTCTGGCCAAAAGCAGTCACCAGCTGGGGAGTGAGCGTGGACACCGTTACACAGGTGCGCTAACTCCGCTCAGAGGGCATCTGTGACCTTGCTGGGCTTCAGGCCTGAGAACGAGGATGACAAAGTAAAGCAAGCCCAGGGTCGTTCTGTGCTAACTTCAGGAATAACCCAGATATGTTTAATTAGGTAAATCATCTGTGATATTTAAAATAATTGAAGTACATACAGATTATCTTTCTGGTTCAATTTTAAAATGTCTCACTGAGTTTCTAATACTGCAGAGGTAGTTTTTTATATAAAGAGACGAGTGAGTTTAAGACCCTTGGGAAGAACATTGTACTCTTTAAGGGAGCTGCAGTTGTACGGTATTTGCCTATTAAGTTTATCATATTCGTGTATTTCATGTATATATGGGAAGGGTTTGTCTATTAGAGACACATAAATTACTGTAAAAGAAAATAAAACGCATAACACTCATGCATAGAGTTTTATGCTGGCGTGCTGCAGTCCATGGGGTCACAAAGAGTTGGACTCAGTGGCTAAACAACAACAAATGGGGTTTAAAAGTGTAAGAACTAAGCTCGTGTGTCCCAACTACTGAGCCCACACCACAGAGCCGTCGTGCTGCAGGTACTGAAGACCGTGCAGCTAGAGCCCGTGCTCTGCAAGAGGGGAAACCCACGCGGCACAGCCAGAGCGCAGCCCTCGCCCACTGAGCACCGCAACAGAGCCCCAGCGCAGCCAAAAACAAATAGCTTTCTAAATAAAAGTAAAACAGATAACCAACATGGAACTATACTCAGTGTATTTTATAATATCCTTTGGGGGAAAAAAAATCTGAAAAAACATATGTGTGTGTGTGTGTATATATGAAAACCTAAACCACTGTGCTCTACATCTGAAACTAACATGATATTGTAAATCAATCATACTTCAGTAAAAAAAAAAAAAATACAAAGCATGTACAAATGCCAAACCAAACCAGAGGCCACTATCACAGCTATTTCAGATAAAGTGGTTAAATCTAATTAGCCATTTAAAAAGTTATTATCTCAACTTGAACTAAAGCTGTAATACTTAAAATTGGCCTTCATTTGTCTTACCTGGGGAAGTTCTACTTTACCTGAAACTACTCTTAGTTTTCTAGTGTTGGTCATACTCTCCGTGCTAAGAGGGTAGCCTTTTCACGGCCCAAAACTAACAGGCTATGGCACCTTGACGTGTCGCACAGTATAAACTCAGAGTCACTGCCTCGCCACATTCTCTAAAATCACCACTTTACCCAGCTGCCCAGACACTTCTGGGGAAGACTGTTCAGCAACTCTATAGCCTGAGGGAAATCTGGATGCTAACTGCTGAGTCCCAATTTATCGGTCCACTGGACAAAATCAATTTCCAAACAGACAACTAGGAATGACAGCGGTCAGTACTGTCCACATGTACTTCAGGTGGACGTCACAGCCAACCACTACCCTGAGAAATGCTCAGGGACCCCCCGGGAGAAGGCCACCTCCACAAGGACCCAGCCTCACCCTGGACCAGCTGGCCCCCAAGGCCCCTGAGCGGGTGGGGGTGCCTGACGCCAGGGCCAGAGCGAGATGGCTTCTAAGGTCAACCAGTGACAAAGAAAAGGACACACACTGTGACCTGTGCCCACTAACAGAGGTCTGCCTCAGCACAGTAAGAGACCTCACAGGGCTGACTGGCATTTGTTGATGGGAAAATCGACACGCTCGGAGGTCCGAACACAGGGCTATCTGGCCCACTTCTCTGCCTCAGGAATGGGAGGAGGCCAGCCGTGAGAGGGCACTGGGTGCCGTATGCTGCACTCAGGCTCAGCCCTACTTGAGAGAGAAAAAAAGCAGTGCAAAGCATGGGCTCTGAGTTCTGTGTAGCAAGGGGGCTCCCACAAACCCCAGCTTTGGCCCCTGGCACCCACATGTGCCCAGGGGACGTGCTCAGGTAGCTACTGGCCCTCAAGACGTGAAGGCTCTGACTGCTTTGCATCCGCCCAGCTAGGTCAGAGAAGCAGAGACCTGAGCCCCGCCTGGGCCTCAGGGCCTCACTGCCAGCCCTGCCCACCCATGCGACCAGGCTGCTGCAGCTCCCCTCGTGAGTCCCCTGCCCAGTTCTCGGCACAGGCAGTTTCAAATTCTTTCTCTAGAAAGCTCCGGTGACCCCTCTATTACATCTGCCACAAACACCAGTGGCTGAGGCCCAAGTGCAGGTGAAGAAGCGCTCAGTTCAGTTCAGTTACTCAGTCGTGTCCGACTCTTTGCGACCCCATAGACTGCAGGACGCCAGGCTTCCCTGTCCATCACCAACTCCCGGAGCATGCTCAAACTCATGTCCATCGAGTCGGTGATGCCATCCAACCATCTCATCCTCTGTTGTCTCCTCCTCCTCCTGCCTTAAATCTTTCCCTGCATCAGGGTCTTTTCCCCTGAGTCAGCTCTTCACATCAGGTGGCCAAAGTATTGGAGCTTCATCATCAGTCCCCCCAATTAATATTCAGGACTGGTTTCTTTTAGAATGGGCTGGAAGAAGTGCTGCCAGCAATAAACGCAGGCCTCATTGCTGGACTGGAGTCTGGGAGGGGACTACATGGCCACTGACAGCAATGCTGGGACACTTGCCTCATGGTCACTGAAAAGGGCTTTGATTTGCCTAAAGTAAAACCGCTCAGGAGGAGAGAGAGAGAGGACAATTTCTTCAACAAGAAAATTGGAAAATGAGGCTCTCGGCTTCAATTCATCCAAAGGTGGTGGTAGTACCAGGCCCCAGGCGGGCAGAAGGATGGGGTCGGGACTGCTGGGCAGGGCCTGTGGCTGTCCTCGACCTCTCGGCCCTTCATCACCAGGCTCTTCTGTGCAGAAGGATGAGCTGGGCTTCTAGTTCAGACATCCGGGGACAGGAAGACAAGAGACAGATCAGCCCTGGTCCACACAGGGTACAGAGTAATTACTGAGCTTTGGGTGGTATATGAAGGAGACACAGTCTTTGCCCTAAACTTTTATAAGAAGCCATTACCAGAGGAAAAAATTCAAAAACTAACAGCTCTTTCCAGATTCAACAGGTTTAAAATAAGGAAACTCTTCAATCGCACTGAACAAAAAACCTTTCTCACGGTTCCAATTACACACTGCAAATACATGTCAAATATATAAGGTTCCCCAGAGGGCTTCCTTTTGGCAACCCAGAGTCCAGCAATGTAATTTAAATACTCTTCTCTCTAGACAGCATGTCATTTGTCTAACGCCAACTGCCTAAGGACAAAGCAGCCTCTAGGTGAGAGAAACGAGTTAACCCTCAGATCACCAAGTCCCCACTGCAGGGCTTTACAGATGTACATCCAGGGGTCAGGAGGAACTCACACATTCTCTGCAGCATCCTTAAAAAATAAAAAAATCACCATACAGCCAGCTGAGAAGATATGAGTTTTGGTAAGTAATAAATTATACTAATTCAAGCAGTCCATGGCGTTGCAAAGAGTTGGACACAACTGAGCAACTGAACAACATACTACTTCAAAATCAAACTCATCACATAAGGAATATCACTGCATGGGGCCAAGTCTTCCGGAATCACTGAGCCATGTCCCCTGAGATGCACTTCAGTGTCTACCAGGATGCACTGCGCCAAATCTCCCAAGTAGTACTAGAATTACATCTCCCAGACGCATTTGGCTGAGTCTCCCAAGAAGTCCCTGAGCCTCGGCACATGATGGATGGAACTGCCTATGCAGCCAGGAGCCTGCCTGCCTGGTCTGAGCCCAGGAAAGCACCAGTTTCCCGGGAGCAGGTGTGGCCATGCACCACTCAACTTCTATTTCAGCCACCAGCACAAACAGCCATCATACCTTCCTGAAGAATGCAGTCCAACTTGCTCGGAAAAAAACATGCTGAATTTGCTGGGAGAAGGGAAATGACGGACAGAAAATCTGGTTCCACCGACATTTAGTTTTTAGTTCCCACAGGACATCTGAAAAAAACTATCCCAAAGGCTGACCTGTGGCAGCACCGCGAGCCACAGCACCAGCCACTCTGCACGTGGGGCGAGTGCAGGCTCGGGCACCAGCGTTCCCTGGAGGGCGAGGGATGCCCGCCCTACAGACCTGGGAGACCTCAGCCAGGGCTCGTCTCCACAGGTACGATGGAGCGGGGTCTTGGGGCATCCTGTGTTGCTGGGGTGGGCACCTGGCCCGCACACCACCTGCTTTCCCCTCCCCCCAGGTGTTCCCAGCACACGCACCCTGCCCCAGGGGAGCACCCATGAAGCCCTCTGCCTCCCTTTCCGCAGGAAAGTCACATGGCCACACTGGTCCAAAGACCCTCCCACATGTCCTCCCTGTGAACAAGACCCACCCCCCTTCACTGCCCATGGTGCTGCGGCTGCAAGGCAAGGCTAAGCTGTCCAGAGGCCAGAAATGGACATTCCCCTCTCCAGGTGTCGTAGAAACACGAGAGGTCCCAGTGGAGGCATGCAGTCCAGGATTTCCTGGATAAAGGCTCTCCTCCAAAGAGAAACACAATGGCAAGACAGCAGGAACTTACTACTTTAGAGCAGGACCCCACAGTGTTGGGGCAGGACCTTGTGAAATGCATGACACAACTGCAAAGCAAGACTGGGGCAAACACCTACTCTTCCATCTGACGGCACCCTGTCCCCTCGTTGTGTGAAGAGATTAGCGAATATTCCTACATAAAGCATCTCACACCTCAGTGGATCAATACACTTAAAGTTTTAAAGCGAATAACAAACAAGGTAAGTGTGGTGTGATGGATAAGGATGTGATGGCGATTACATGTAAAAAACTCACATACACATATCATGGGAATATTCCAACCTTAAAAGGGGGGAAACAGCAGATGGGGAAACTTGGGGAGAAATAGGAATGTTAAAGATAAGGACAAGAGAGCCGTTTCTGAAGATCACACGAGCAGAACCAGACTTTCAACAAAACCTCCAGACCTCGTGTTGATGCAGTAGGCCGTGTGGCTATGACCCATCCCACAGGGCACCTGTCCAGAGGGGAGAGCGCGGGAACCGCTGTGTGCAAGCCACTCACCACGGACTCAGGAGGCACGGGTAACAGGTGATGGGGGCAGCGCGGGCAGATGGCTCTGACCCTGTGTGCCTGGGCCTCCTGGGCTATGTCCCCAACTTAGCACAGAAGCTGCACTGCTGCCACCATGGTTTGTAAGCGCAAAAACAAACCCTGCCATGATGGGACGAGGGGTGTTGTTTAAATACAACAGGGCCACTCAGTGCAACGCATGCTGCTACCCAAAGAATATTTAATGACAGGAGGACACTCAGAACCCTCAAGCAGGCTGCATGCCGTCAATGGCTCACGTGCTGATACTGGTGACAATCAGCACTCACTATGGGCCAGGCCTTTGTCCAATTGACCCTGGAGGTCGGGGAACTGAGGTACAGAGAGATTGCCCAGCCCCTGGACTGCAAAGCCAGCCCAAGCATCACGCTGAGAGCCCCAGGTGCTCACGGCCCCCACCCGCTATAACCTCACCACGCCAACCTCCAGGCAGCGAGAATTCCAGGTTTCCTTAGCTGCTGCTTCATGTCACTGTCCCAAAGGTCCGTAATGATCACTCACGATCTTCATAATCGTTAACAAAGGCAATACCACCCTTTAAAATGTGGTTTCACCCTTTCCACTATTCAGAGGACACCACTTAGCCACTAGGCCAAGACCAGGTGAAGGACCCTGGGACCAGGATGACTGCTCCTTGGGGTCCACCAGCTAGCGTGGGTCCCAGGAGTCTGACACTTTAGACAGGATCACAGCGAGGTCCTTCTCAACATCAAATACATATGTTCCATTTATTAACAGGAACCATTCCTGTGTGGAACACGGATCAGAGAAGAGGCCAAATCAAAGAAGAGTAAACACTTATAACGATCGGAGTGCTGGCTTCAGCAGCATATATACTAAACGTGGGACGGTACAGAGAAGATCAGCACGGCATCACTTACATCTAACTCTGAATACGACAATCTAAAACACAACACAAAGGAACCTACCGACAAAACAGAAGCGGCCGCACAGACAGAGACACAGACGTGTGGTTGCCAAGGGAGGGGGGCTGAGGGAAGAAGGGGTGGGAGGTTGGGGTTAGCAGATGTAAGCTATTACATACAGAACGGATAAGCAACACGATCCTGCTGTACACCACAGAGAGCTATACAGTCAGTATCCTATGATAAACCGCAATGGAAAAGAATATTTTAAAAATTAACACAACATCATAAATCAACTATACTGCAATAAAAATAAATAAGAACGATCAAAAACAGAAAAAGATCTGACATCAGCCAAGGCCACAGGAAGATGAGTCCTCCCACAGCAGTAACTCACGACACACACAGGGGTCCTCCTCCAGCCCACAGCAGTCCCTGGACCCAAGCGGCAGCCCCAGCCCAGAGTGGTCCCCCCACCTCACCACCGGGGTGGCCGTGGCACAGCACCCGTAAAGCCGGGGGACTGAGAACCTCTGAGCCACGGCTTCCTCGTCACCTGTGCCACCAGAGCATCCGCCCAGGTGACATCGGGTACCTCTTTCCTCCCCTCCAGCTCCCGGGGCTCCCAAGAGGCTTAAGGAAGGTACTGACTGAGAAAGCAAGTGCCCAGTGTAGGAGATGCCCCTGTGACTACCATGGTAAGTTTCCACCAGGCTGGAAGAGCAGGTGCGCTTTCCACGGGAACTCCTGGTTAGACTGTTTATACTAAACATCTGGTATCCACCCGGTACAGAAACAAACTGTTCTAAACCAGATGGTTCCAAGTAACCCTTCAAGTAACCTTGGACTCAGTGTGCTCAGCCGCTTTCCGTGACCTGCCATAATGGAACACGACTCCAAAAACACAGATTTCACGTGATTCCAGGTGTTCAAAACTTAATAAAGACTTCAATCAAGAGTGCTTTTCTTTAAAAATTCAATTTTTTAAAATTTCACTTTTTGGACTACATTGTAAAATAACCTAAATGCATATCTTTCCTATTTTAAGAGACAATTACATGTCTTTTTCTTAAAAAATCAATTAAAATACACTGACGTACTAAGGTATCAGTAGAATGTAAACAGAAGCGCCTCCTCTCTTCAGTGCAGTAAGCACCCGAGGGCACAGTGGTGGCTGATTCTAGAATCTGACCCCCCCAGGGTGCTGCCGCAGAGGCCCTGCCCCAGGACGGACTTCGGGGTGTTAAGATCTTTAACTCGCCACGACTGGGGACAGGGGCTGACCAGTGTGGCCCAGCAGCTGACCTCCCAGGTCTGTGCCCACGTCCCCACCACACCTTGCCCCCTGACGGCTAACGTGTGGCCATCCTCAGGGGTGGCATGACAGGTCTGCACACCATGAGACAACCCAGTGCTGGCTGGCCCTTCTGACCGTGCTGGGGCCAGCTTTGAGTCAACAGATTATCTCCAGAGTACCAGCTCTCTGGCACAGGGGAAACGAGCTGCTGATCCTGTCGAACGAAACACGACTTCCACAGGGTATGAGGACGACACTGAACACAAGGTGAGTGCGCGAGACAGCACCTGAGCCTTCGGTGGGGAGGAAGGGCCTCCAGGGAGGAAACGGAAATCGGGGGGCTCCCAAATTCCCTACCACCAGGCCCAGAACACAGGACGACCTGCACCTTTTTTGCTGCCACCATCCACACAAAAGATAAATGACAAGGCACACTGACAAGGCCTCCCTGAAGCCACTCTCTTGGGGCCAGCTGCTCCCGAGCAGGCCGGAGCAGGAGCCGACAGCTGGGCCTCTGTCAGGAAGCAGCCACAGGGCCGTGTGCCACACGCGGGGGCTCAAAGAATTACTGAAGAAGGGCAGAAGCATGCCCACCACGGAAGGTGAGCAAAGACAGCTGGACGATAGCTGTGAGGGCGACGTCCCAGTAAGACGTCAGCATAGGACACAGCAGGTTTTACATCCTGAGCACAAACTGCGCTCTCCACGGAATCATGATGCTGGGTCCTTTCACAGAGGCCTGGAAGAGCAAATGAAGCTACAAGGCATGTGGACGGTTCCTCGTCTTCTACTCACTTTCTCCAAGAAATGAGCCTAGGAAGAAGACCCCACCGGAAGAGGAAGGAAGACGCTCCTAAGAAACAACTCGCGGAGGGCTTCCAGCATGGAGAACTGGGATGTGTACATGACAGACACATTTCTCCATTTAAACCCGAAGGTGCTATGTTACAAGTTAGTTCACTGAACTGCCCCTGAAGGTGAATCAGCATTTGAAAGGCTTGAGGACCACACCTCCGGGTGAATGCAGGTCCCCCACTTAACCCCCTACTCCCCTCAAGGTGGTTCAGGCATACATCAAGGGTGCCAGCATGTGGAGCCCGGCCTCCACAGCAGCCTCCCTGCCCACACTGTCTAGAAGATGCATTGCACACAGTAGGTACAAAACTGAGTGAACGTAAGTGTCTCTCTCTTGTTCCTTCAACAACACACATCCTTTGAAATTTTTTAAACTGCTTAAGCCATTCCTCCTGGAAATATTTCCCTAATGTTTCCCACAAACATAATCTTCTTTATAACTGAAGGATAACAGACACCTTTCTACTCCTCTTGAAATACACTTACCATGACAATCTTTCAGCTTCTCCAAATTTTATGTATATCAATGACAGGCTAATGCTTTGGAGGAAAACCTCTTTCCTACTCCCACCCCCCAACCTATTGCCTAGCCTAAAGTAACTGTGACCATGAGTTTGATCTGTGAATAAGGCTAGTGCCTGGACGCTTTGTGGACAATACAAGTATAGGGACAGGCAGAACTGCAGTTTGGTTCTCTCACCACAGGCCCCTGGACTATTGGAAAGTCACAGCAAAACATTAAGGTCCAATCCTTGCATCTCCAAACACATTAATGAGCCTCCCCAAAGAAGGAACATGAGAAAGCAAGGAGCTACTTTCCATCCAGGTGACCAGCCCCCACATCCCAGTCATACCACCAAGGAGAAGAGCCTTCCCCAGCTGGTCACGACCCACATGCCCCACAGCACATGGCAAAACCGCCCGCTGAGGAGGGTCTCCAGCCTGGGGTGGCCACCTGGACGTTTAGAAACCTCCGCAGGTGACTGATTCCATGGCCACGGTGGGAACTGACTGCTTGAACTCTCAGCTGGGAAACAAAGTTTCTAAACTGAAACATCACTGGACTATGCTAAAATTCAAATACAACTGTTTGCTTAGAAATAACCCTCAGAGAGAAAATAGTCTTCTTCTGACAGACCGATTCCCTTTTTTCAATACTGAAAATCCAAAATTTCAGACAGTTTCTCTAAGATCAAAACATCCTACACCTCCTCTAAGTCCCTGGCATCCCCCCACTCCCCGATCTGTGAGGAGGAAGCGCATTCCCAGGAGGAGGGAGCAGGCGGCCCCCACATCTCGTCCCTGCTGGACCCAACGCGGGGCCACCCGCCCTACAGAGAGCCTGCGGCCAGCACACACTTCCCGCTGAGTCAGGGCTGTGCGTGAGCAGCTGTCACTTTGTCAGCAGCGATGACAAGCAGCACCACAGTGCCTGGAGCAAGGCCACTGAACAGGGGCTCTCTCCTCGCCCAGCTGCGGTTTATTAAATTCGAACTAGAGGACGCCAAAGGGTACCCGGGGGAAGCTGTCACCAGGAAAACACAGGCACAAAACCATCTCAACAGTGCCGCCCACCCCTGGTCCAGGCGCCCACGTGCATGCCAGGGGCCAGGGCTTGGGGACAAGCAACACACTCTCCCAACACCCGGAACTGAGGTGAGATGGGAGCCCCCAGCGGGAGGTCCCAGCCTCGGCAGACAAGAGTGTTCCCCTGCTTTCGCAGTAGCAGCAGAGCCAGAGCGGCTCCTGGTTCTCAGCTGTCACAGGGGGTGCTGGCTCCCCAAAGGGCCTGCCTGGCCTCAGTCTACAAAACTTTCTTTTCAGGCCACCTAAGTAATGGTTCTTGTCAAATTAAACTCTCGTGATCTCTGAATAACCCTCCTCGGGGAAAGATAACACAGGCTCTTTCCATCTCTCTGCCCCCGCCTAGGACACAGCACAGGGGCCCAGTGCCTGCCCACCCAGCCCCTTTGCCGAAGGCCACGCACGAGAGGGGGCGGGACAGAGGAGGGGGCGCGGCGGTGCCTCTGGCGCAGGAAACACCCACGGCTTCTGACAGAGTGGCCCAAGTACAACAACTTGAAAGAAGCAAAAACAAGCGTTCAGGAGAATTAAAGCCTTAACCAGGAAGTCAGGGACCAGTTCTGCCACTGACTCACAGCCCTGGATTCCTGGCCACAGTGCCCAGACTGCCATTGGCCCCAAGTGTGTCCAGGGCACAAATTTCAGGACAGGCAGGACTGGAGGACCATGCTGCCAAAGATCCCCCTTCACCGAGCTGAGGGTCACTGGACTGGAGGCCTGGTCCAGGATCAGACGGCCAGAAGGAAGGAGGGTAAATGTCAGACGACGGGTCACTCGTGTTTGATTGATGACACGCCTCCACCCGGCTGAGGGTAAGTTCTCTGAAGAGTGTTCTCTCATCTAACCACCTGGGTCACCGGCTTGGAGAGCTGGGACAGGGGAGTGTGGATGGCAGACTTTCAACCACAAGCCAAGCATCTCACACAGCCACATTGCCTGGCCTGCCCCAGTGACCTCCCACGTTGACCTCCAAGGGTGAAGGCAGACCCTCAGGCATGGTGGTGCCCGCCTAGCAAGGGGCTGTCCCACCAGGGAGGGGCAGAACTTGGCCCCATCTTCCCTTTGCCCAGATAAAGGCAGGTCTCCCCACCACGGGCCCCTCCTCATGACACAGCCCAAGGAGAGCTCCGCCCTCACTCCTTGGGCCCCCTAGCACTCCTCTGCTGCCCGCTGTACCCCCTGAAGATCTGGACCCAGCCCAGAGCTATGCTTCGACTCTCACGGCACCCAAGCACAGAGCAAGCGGAGAACCCTGCAGCAGCACCAGGCCTGCCGGGTGAGAAATCAGGCCTGAGCGTCTTCCCCTGGTGTGACCACTGGGCCGCTCCCCAGGGCACTCCCGTGGGCTCCCTTCCCAAAGCCTGGGACCAGTCTGGGGCCAGGGACAGGCCCACACTGGCACGGAGAACGGAGCGGCAGCCCTGTGGCTTTCACAGTGGGAGCCAGGCAGGGAAGCACGTGCAGCCGTCCAGCCCCGAAGAGGCTCCTATGGGAGCAAGAACTTGTGTGTGCCAGGCAGCCTCGCCCACGGGGGCAGCGAGCACAGGGCAACACGGCAAGGGCACAGTAACCTCACCCCAAGCACATTAAACCAACCTCACCGTGTCCGCATCCTGGCGCCACGGTGCCCTTCCAGACGCGTTACCTGCTAACAGGCTACTTCCATGAGCAAACCTGAAACTCAAGTGAAATGAACCCGCCAGCCGTCTTCCTGGGTAACGACTAGCTCCCCAGTCGAATCAGCCAACCTGCACTGGACTTCAAACACCAAACAGGCTTGCTGCTAGCAGAAGCAGGTGACAAAATTAAGGAGAGATAGAAATTAATTAGTGGACAAAGGGTTTTTCCTGGTAGCAAAATTTCTCACTAAAAGATTCAGAACAAGATTTTCCATTAAAATAGCACAAATATTATCAAAGTGTCTAAAATAATAAACTTTGTGGACAGACATGACTTTCTGAGCACACCATATATAACTGACACACAACTAAATCACTTTATAATCATAAATGTCACAATCTTGGGTTTGAACCAAACTATGAATTTCAACTCTTAAAAATAACATACAGTAATATGATACAAGATGTTTTATAATTTGCATGGCTTCCACACTTGTGTCAAGTATAAATTCTAAACACGTACCACTCAGGCATGCTTAATACTTCCTTCAAACTATGAATTCTTTCATAATACTAATTTTTAAAAGTTACCAAATTTTAAAACCAAAAAAAGATACTCTTTAAAAAACCATACATATACATGTATATACACATTCTCATCCCCCAAAATTGCACATAAAGAGAAAAATAACTCAAGTGAGAGAGTCAAAGCAAAGGTGAGGGAATTCCCTGGCAGTCCCGTGGCTGGGACCGATGAGGGTGGAGGTTTAAGCCCTGGGGAACTAAGATCCTGTAAGCCACATAGCATGGCCAAAAAAAAAAATAAAGGGGGGGGGTGAAATTTCTACATCAAAAATGACACAGTATAAGATCAAGAAAATAGACAACCTCAGAACTGGAGAAAATATTTGCAAATTGTCTACCTGATCTTAAGAGTCTAGAATCCAGAAACTACAGAGAGCTTGTATAGCTCAACAACAAAAAGACAACCCAATTTAAAAATGAGCAAAGGACTTGAATAGATGCTCAACGTTATTAGTCATCAGAGAAATGCAAATCAAAGCCATAATGAGATACCCACTAGGTTGGTTACAATTTTTTTTTTTTTTTTTTAATGTAAAATGACAGGGACTGGTGAGAATATGGGGAAACTGGAACCCATGCCCTGCTGGCGGGAACATAAAACAGCAGCCAAATCTCCATCCACTGACACATGGCTAGACAAAGTGTGGTCTGTCCTTCTGCTATGAGCTGAATTGTATCCCCCCAATAACTCATAATGGGACTGCATTTGGAGACAGGGCCTTTAAAGAGGTAATCAAGGTAAAATGAGACCATACGGATGGGCCCGAATCCAGGAGGGCTGTTGTCCATCCAGGACACAGACACTGATCAAAGGGCAACCATGTGAACACACAGCAAGAAGGTGGCCACCTACAAGCCAAGGAGAAAGGCCTTAAGAGAAACAGCCCTGCCAGCACCCTGACCTCAGGACACCCAACCTCCAAAACTGTTGTTCAAGCCACTCAGCTTGGGTACTTTGTTATAGCAGCCTGAGCAAACTAATACACCATACTATGCAGTAATCCTCAGCAAAAAAATGAAATGAAATACACACGCTACAACGTGGATGAACCTTGAATCATGCCAAGTGAGAGAAGCCTGTCACAAAGAACCACATACTGTATTACTCTATTTATCAGAATCAGATTAGGCAAATCCACAGCAATAGGAGGTAGATTAGTGGTTGTGCATCGCTGAGGAGGATGGGGGTTTTGGATCACAGCTAAGGGTCATGGGGTTCCTTTTGGGGGTAATGAAATGTTCTAGAACTGACTGTGGTGCATAACTCTGTGAATAAACTAAAAGCCACTAATCTGTAAACTTTAAATGGGTAAACTGTACAGAATTAAATTATATCCCAATGAACCTATTTTTAAAATCTCATAGATAAGCAGTTACTATCTCAAGTAATCAATAAGGATTCTTCGAGCACAGATAAGTTACCTTTCTACTTCTACTGGGGTCAGTTTTGATAAATTATATTTTTCTAAGAATGTCTACTTTTGTCTGAGCTATCAAAGTTACCAGCAAAAGACAGTCTGAACATGTGGCTTTCATTCTCTGCAGGACCTGTCTTACAGCCCCCATCCGGGTGTCTACTACGCTTTATGCGCTTCCCCTCCTGCTCTGTTGATGAGCCGAGGTCTCTCTCTTTGGGAGGCATTTTTGGCCACTGATCCTTGCAGACCTGTGTCTCTCCCCTGCTCCCCTTCACTGTCTTCCCTGCTACTACCCTCGCTCTTTCCTTGGCAGTTTGAGCCTTTCTTCTCCTCCTTACAACATTAGAAGAGGGATAAGGTAGGGGTCAGCAGCAGTTTCTACAAAGGGCCAGAGCCCAAACAGTGAGGTTTTGCAGACCACTGACTACTTCCCTTTTCAAAAAGAAAACACTGTTGGGGGGAAAAAAAAAAAAAAGGAATAACCACTCTTGGCTCCAAGGCCATACAAAAACAGGCCAAGGCCAGCTTGGGCCCGCGGGCCATGGTTTCACAATTCCTGCTTAAGGTTTTAGATTGCCCTGTAAGTACACGGCTAGCTGCATCTGGAGAGTTCGGATATATAATTGTGTTACTGTTCATTTCTATCTTTAAAATTTTATTGCAAAATTTCTACTGGGATTTCTTCTTTAACTCCTGTGTTATTTAGAAATCCATATTTTTCAAACTAAATACTCATGTCATGCCTTTATCGTTCGGTATCCAACTTTCAATTTCATTGTTTTGTTGGTCAAAGAATGTAGTCTGTACACCAGCGGTTCTTTGAAATTTCTTGAGACTTTTTTACAGCCTTACTAGTAAACGTGCGGCATTTGTAAACGCTCTTGTGTCTAACAAAGCATCCCCGCAGCCACAGTGGCACAGCCCTACAGGAAAACACAGAATCAGGACTGTCTCCTGCTAAGTCTCAGATACAAGGCTCCCTGCTATTCCAGTTCATCCCACTATTCTCTCTCATAAATGAACTGTCGGCAATGGAGAGAGGGGTTCTGAGTTCTCAGGACGACAACAGATTCATCCATTTCTCCCTGGAGCCCTACGATTTCTGCTTCTCATGTCCTCAAGTATAACAGCAACTTGTGTCAGTCAGGATGACGCCAAGTGGCCGGGCTACCCACGTCTGTTCCCTGGGTCTCTGCTACTGTTGTCAGTGGGATCTGGGCACGGGGAGGGGACAGGACACGGGGGACCTCTGGGCACGCGCCGCAACGCTCGCATCCACCCTCCGGCCTCCGAGCCGCCAACATGGAGGACGCAGTCACGCTGCTGAAGCGCTGGCACGCCTCCCCACGGGACTGCCTCTGGGTCTGGATGAGCTGGGGAGGAGTCCTGAGGGAGGGGAGGAGCGTGACAGGACAGGGCGAGGGGGCAGCCGCATCAGGCTGTCAGCATCCCAGCGGCCACACACACCACCCACGAAAGCACTGCCACAGGGTCCGGCCCAGAGCGCGTGGCCACCACCAGACTTCGGCCTCACGCACGCCCTTCCCGCAGAGCCAGAAGGGGAGGGGCTCTCGGCAGGGGGACCCAGCTCGGGCACGGCGGCAGTGTGGAGGCGGCCTGTGGACAGGAGTCTTCCAACGCAGGGCTGGAGGAAGAGGGGGCAATCGTTCCCTTGGTTCTGGACAAGCCCTCCCCTTCTCACCCGAATGCTTCGGTCCCCACGGTGACCAAGAAGGCTCACAGAACGATGTCTGGTGCCCACGAGGTACTCAGTGAAGATTCTCAAACTGCTGTTTTGGTTATTTCTGGCAAGCATGCCTGGGAGCACCACTTGCCCTATGGCCAGGGGCTGGGGTTTGACACCCAGGCCGACTTGGGACACGTGGCCTTGGGCCTGCTGAGACCCTGCACAGCTCCAGGCCACCCAGCCCAAACTCCTGGTGGAAACAAGGACAAGCACAGCTGCCAGCAGTGCCTCACGCCCTGGAGGACCCTGGAAGAGGGGAAGTTCCACGAGGAGTCAAAGCCCCACCTGGGCCACGTGAACCACCTGGAGGGCATGAGCCTGTGCTGAGGGACACACAGGAAGCCAGCTCCAGCTGTCCCCCAGGTCCTGGACAATCATAACCAGCTGCCTCGAAACAGGTGGCATGAAAAGCCGTCATGGTAAAATCACACAGGAAAAGCACACACCTGAGGGAGTCTCCAGATGCCACAAACGGACAGAAACCCAAGCACTCCAGATAAAACAGAACCTAAAAGAGAACACTGGGGGGGCTTCCCCTGGTGGTCTGGTTGGTTAAGAATCTGCGTGCCAATGCAGCAGACAATCCCTGTGGGAAGATTCTACATGCCGCAGGGCAACTAAGCCTGTGCGCCCCAACTACTGAGCCAGTGCTATCTTAGAGCCCATCATCACAATGAAGAGTAGTCCCCACTACTAGAGAAGCAACCAGAGGAAACCCGCGTGCAGCAACAAAGGCATGGCGCAGCCAAAAATACTTACGTAAATCTTAGAAAAAAAAGGTGACCTTGGAAATGGAGGCCTAGAATACTAGACATATGAGGGGAGGAATGAAAACCACAGTGAAGGACCCGAGGAAGATTTTAAAAAGAACTGAAACAATGTCTGGAAATAAAGGGAGAAAAGATTCATGCCACGGATGGAGCTCTACGGTGGCCTTGGAGGTCAAGCTCAGGAAGTTAGCCAGGCCGGCGGGGCAATGCGACACCACACGCACCAACGCTGGCAGCCCGGCTCAACTAGAACAAGGGAACAACTATAGGGGCCTGTTCCCCACTGTCTTTAGTTTGATCACAGCTCTTTTACTGCCATGTTTTTGCTGATGTTAATTGTAGCATGAGACAAAAACAAATCGGTGTGCTAATTCTTTTCCTTGGCCTTGTTTACTTTAACTAAGCAACTTCTACGTGTGGTTGTGAACATATCCAGAGACATCAGGTAAAAAGCCCTTTAAAACACAAATCCAGGGAATCTCCTGGCGGTTCAGCGGTTAGGACTCTGTGCTACCACTGTGGGGGACGTGTGTTCGGTCTCTGCTTGCGGAACTGAAATCCCACAAGCCACGTGGCACAGCTGAAAAATTTGTTTAATTTAATGAATAAATAAACACATACACACATACAAATTCAATAAAAGGAGGTAAGGACCACGTCACTTGCCCTGGGAAAACCATAACAAGCCTGATGAGGGACCAGCGAGGACCCTGAAACATCGGCAGATACTGTCAGGCAGGCAGAGGGGAAGAGGAGAGGAAAGCTGTGGGAACCCTCAAATCTTGGCCCAAGTTCACAAACCTGAATCATTCTCCCAGCCAAAGACAAAACAAGCCGGAGCTCATGGTTTCAAGTTTCACTTGAGACACAGAGGCCACAGCCCAGATCACGCTGGGCTCAGAGCCCCTGCTCAGAGCAGAACCCCTCCTCCCAGCCCGGGACCCTACACGGGCCAGCCAGGTGAGGAGGAGCCCTGGGTCCAGCTCAGTTCGGCTGGGCTCCACACCTCCCTGGGGGAAGGTGTCATCAGGGAGGAGTCTCGGGAGCTGCCGGCACAAAAGCTGCCCACAGGCCACAGACACCGAAACCGGAAGCCCTACAGCCACCGTCAGGGAGCACAGGACACAGGGCGGCTGGGCTGGGAAGTGGCCGGTGCACTCCCTTCCAAAACACAGAGCAGCTCCAGTCCACAAACGTTCCAACGGTGGCCTTACTGGGATCATAAGCAAATTAAAATTCAAGTAATGCATTACGCATCTCAGACTTCAAGTTACAAATGAAGCCCTCCACTTACTCATCAAAGGAAGGTAAACGTCCAACAATAAAACTTTCCCTGGACGCTCCCACATCCCCTGGCCTACCTCACTGGACAGCCAAATAAACTCTACTTTCATTTCTATTTTCCAACTATTTGATAAGCAAAAGATCAGTTGATACCCTCAGGATTTTTTTTTTTAATGAGACACCAAGTACCTCACCTGACAAACACAATCACAGTTCCAGCCCCACCTCGGCCGGCAGGTGCCCCACGCTCCCTACACTTGGTCTCGCAGGCCCAGCTCTCACATGTTGACAGGGGAGGACCCTGAAGACCTGGAGGGCGAAAGTCCAGCCCCTGTACACACTACACTCAGCTCAAGCGAGGTGCATCACACAGGCCAAAGGCTTGCTACTGGGGACTGGGGGAGGTGGTCAGCACGACGGCAGGGCAGCACCCGGAGCCTTGGTCCTGGGCCTCCTGCAGGAGTCTGGGAATGTGTCTGTCCTGATCCCCTGGACTCATTCTCCAACCAACGAACAAAGGCCTCGTGAGCACATGTGCACATACGTGCATGAACATAAGCTACCAGGAAAGACCTTGGGCCTGTGCTCCAAGGCCCACAAGCTGCAACCACTGAAGCCGTGTACCTAGAGTCTGTGCTCCGCAGCAACACCGTGTACCTAGAGTCTGTGCTCCGCAGCAACACCGTGTACCTAGAGTCTGTGCTCCGCAGCAACACCGTGTACCTAGAGTCTGTGCTCCGCAGCAATACCGTGTACCTAGAGTCTGAGCTCCGCAGCAACACCGTGTACCTAGAGTCTGTGCTCCGCAGCAACACTGTACCCCACTTGCCACAACTAAAGAAAGCTGCGTGTGCCAGCAACGAAAACCTACCCAGCCAATAAGTAAAAAAGAACACACGTTCATCTCTGAGAACTTAATGAATGCCATCTCGGCAGCTGGTTAGGGCTTACTGTCCTTGACAACAACCGAAATTCGAGAAACTGAAATTATGCGTAGGGTTTTCTGTAGAGTTTTCATTTCCTTTTCCTTTCCTCCGGATGCCATATCCCAAAGGAGCGCTAACAACTGAAAGTAAAACTAACTGGTATTTACTTGTAAGGTCAAAAGTATAAATAATCTGCTTCCTTCATCAAAGATATTTTGTTCTGTGACACATACCATTCCCACCGTACAAAGGCAATTTGGTGGGATACTGTAATTAACCCATCAGTTTCCAAAAAAATCCAGGAGTAGAGGCCTCCAGGGTACCTTCTACACATAGGAAAGCTGAGGCCCAGGTCAGATAACTACTCTAAGTCATAGGAGGATGACAGAATAGAGCCCAGACTCAGAAGCAGCCACAGAGGCCAAGTCCCTGATTCAACTCACAGACATGGCATCCCTCCCCCAGTGCAACCTTTCCACTGCCTAGAGGACTCCGCTCTGCTGTCCTTGAGGCTGGGTGACCTTGGCCAAGTTACTTACCCTCTCTGTGCTGCCTGACTCTGCAAATCAGGCTCCTGAAGTTCCCATTTCAAAGAGTTACTGCAGTGATTAAATGGATTAATAGAGATAGAATGTTTACTCAGCACAGGGCCGTACATTGATAACACTCAATTAGTGCCTAACCACCCCCTGCCCCACCAAGAGAGTAAACTCTGGCGATGATAAGCAGGTGAAGGAGGAATCACAATGAAAAAAGAAAACCTTTGTGGAAGAAACGGAGACTGCAGAAGGAATAGCACCACCTGTCAAAAGCCATCATTAAAACTCTCAGAGAAAGAAGAGAAGCCTACTGCAACCACTACCTATAAGATACTAAGAAAGGAGCACTCAGAGAACAAGCACGAACTCATGGAAACCAAAAATCTTAATAGCAGGATAGAAGGGTCGGAAGAGAAAGCTAAAGAAGGTGAGAACAGAGAAAAGAGCCTACAGGAGAGGAGCAATGGCATGTGAAGAATCAGGAACCACCATTTACACAAAATTTTACAAGAGGTAAAACTAATCTATAATGCAAGAAAATCCAGCCAGCAGCTGCTTCCGAGTAGTGATCATAGTGCTCTACTTCCCAACAGAAGGCATGCCCAAGATTCATGGAAGGGTACTCTTGGGACCTGTGCCCTCATCACGTGTGACTTCTACCTTCAAAAGGAGTATTAATAGTTAACAACACGCCTGCTGAACACGTCTGTCTTTGAAATGCAACAAATGCTTGAGATGGATCAACATGTGGAAAAGAGGAGGGGGTGCAGGAAACCCTGAGCGGTAGGGCAGAGAAAACGTTCACTGCAGAAGCAGTGCTGGGTGTCTGAGCATTCACTTATGTGAATTATGTGACTCATCTATATGTTTTGTACTAAAATGTTGCAGGGAAAGAGTCAGGGATCAGAATCACATCAAACTTTTCAGAAGCAGCACTGAAAGCCAGATCAATGGAAAACACTTTCAAAACACTGACTGTAAATACTTTTTGGCCTAGGATTCTATACCTAGCCAAACTATCAACTAGATAGAGGGGCAGAAAAAAGACACTTCCAATCATTCAGGGTCTCAAAGATTCGCCTCTCTTGCATTCTTTCTAAGGAGCCTACTAAAGGGCTGTGCTTCAGTTATACTCAAACGAAGGATCAACCCAAGAGAGAAGACAATACAAGATCCAGGAAGCCTGGCTTCCAATTCAGGAAAGAGGCAGAGGGAATCTCAGATGACAGGGAAGGCAAGCGTGGAGGTAGAAGCGTTAAAGGGCCACACTCTCATTTCCTATAAAGACAACAGACAACACCCAAAACTGGGAACAGTGAGGGGGGTGGAGGAAACAAAACAAGCAACAGAATAATGTTACTTGTAATCAAGGAGGTAAATTTCCAAAATCATCAGCTAAGAAAAGGTCCAAGCGGGGCCCCTGGCAGGGGGGATGGGAGGGGAGCAGCCAGTGACACCCTCCCACTGAGAGCTTGGGGCCCCTCCCATCCTTCAAACCCAGAGAGCCAAGTGGGATCCTCTGGTCCTTTGTGCTCTGAGTCCCACATGGAGTGAAGCCTCTGGATGAAAACAAAGGGAGGAGGAGGGACCAGCTGCTCCCCCAGGACACGAGGCAGCTGAGTGCCCACTAATGCCACAGCACACAAGGTCGGCCTGGAGCAAGCTAGACTCTTGACCCGAAAAATCTGAGATCATAAAGATGGAAGTTTTTTAAGCCACCTGTTTTGGGTGGCTTGTCATCAGCAAGAGGTGAGGGGAGCAGCAGGAACGTTTTTTTTGTGGTAAGATGGGACTATTTTTTTTAGGCTCTAAATTCTGTGGATATCTAATTTGGATGAAAATAACTAAAAGACCTTTTTTTTCAATTAAACGTGAAGGTAAAGCCAAGAAAAATCTTAAGCCTAAAAAGAAAAAACTAAAACAGCATCTGGGCTGGTAAGCCCACCCTGGCACCCATGCCAGGCACACCCGTTTCCCCATCCCCATACCTGCACCACATGCAGCCTCCCAGAGAGCGTGGAGGCAGCCAGTGACTCGACAGCCAGCAGTTGAAGGGGAGTGGGGGGGGTGCCCCGGATCACAAACTAAGTGTCTTAATCATCTGAAGAGAAAAAAAGAGGGAGCAAGGATAGGCATGGAGGCCGTTCCCAACAGCGGCACACAGCCCCGCAGCAGGGCAGCCTTGCTCAGGGCTGGTCCTGGGCGTGCACCGGCAGGTCCCCGCGGCAGCCCAGGCGGCCCCCCTCCGGCTCTCCAGGAGGACCCGGGCAGGTCTCCCAGTCCCCGAGGTGGAGGGTGACAAAGGTTCCGTCAAACCCTCACGGGGAGGACACCGGGGCTGTCGGCATCCGTTAGAAGAGATGCATTTCAGGCTAAATGTCAGCATTGGCTGCCGCCGCCTGCACACACTACAACTCCTCTGGGAGGCCTCTACCCTCACCTCGAATGTGTGCAACCCCCGAGTTCACAAAGAGCCAGGCGGCACTACCATGGCACTCAGGAAACCTGGGCAGGGAGCTGCCGTGAGGCATGGAGGTGGCACTGGCTGGCCGGCTTGGTGGGTGCAAACACATGAATCGTAGCTGCGGGCGGGAGGAATATCAGGTGCATCTCTACGCCCCGAGGGCTCGACTCCTACATTAAATCCCTCCCACTGGAACAGCCGGCTCCAGTTTCAGCGAGAGCGAGCGTGAGAACAGGTCCTGCTCCGGCCCGGCAGCCACAGCTTCTACCTCCCCACCTCTGGTAAGTACCGACTATTTGTACCTACTATTTCTTCTCAAATGCAAGTTTTCTTTCCAAACTCCTCTCAGATATATCTTAAAACTATCTGCTCAGTGAATCACCTGCCCGGAGTCTCTCTGCCCTGCTCTCTTCTCTGTGGATTACTCAGGACCCAGCAGGTGCACTGCTGGAAAGGAGACCATTATTACAAAACTTTTAATAAGGCTTACACTTTATTCTAAGAATATAAACGAGTTTATTTGGATGTGAAGTTCTCATTTCTAGCATAAAATTCAACAACTTTAAACTCAAACTCAATTTGATGTTATGCTTATCTGTTCTTCACCTTAAAAAATTAACAAGTTTCAACATAAAAGGACCACATATATACATAGATAGTTGCAGATCTTAATTTAACAACCTTTTAGATTAAAAAAATGACTAACATTGGTAGTCCCTGGGGAAGAGACCTGAGGAGCAGATGTGGGAGTGAGATTTTTTTTTTACTGTGCAGTCGTTCACGCTTTTTGAATTCCAAACTTTGTGAATGTATTCTCTCCCTAAAAATTTTAAATTAAATATTAAAGAGGAAAAAAAATTCAAACCTTTTGGAGTTTAAAATAAGTGCTGTTTTGATATAAGCTTACCAAGAAAACAAAAAACATCTTAACTAAAGAGGATCTCTGTACATACAAAAAGGAAATTTTCTTACTCTTAAAAAAGTTTCTCATAAATTTGCATGAAAACAATTACTGATCAAATTATTGGTCAGACTGGCCAACATCAGACTTAAAGTAACGAAAACTTGTTACCCTGATTTTTATTTTGTATTAGCCAAATCCTTCCAATGCTTTAACCTGGTGCTTTAAGGTGAGGAGGCAGGCAGTTTGGGCTTGGCTTTAGGGAGGTGGCCCGAACATTAAGGCTGTGCGTTCACTGCTGAACACTGTCTGTAACCCAGGGTCTCTGGCTGAAACCAGAAAGAGCCCCTGGTTGTCTTCCTGGATCCATTGCTCCAAACTATATCCCAGAAAACTATCTTTCATCCTAGGTCATGGTTGCCCTCATGTTTATCCTTCATTTTAAAGAACTGAAAGTCTGGGAGGGAGTGGTGGTTAATCACTGGAAAAGCTCAATTGGGAGTAAAACTCACAAATCTTGTTCTTGCGACACCCCAGTGGGTAGGCGACAATGGCGTGTCCTTGAGTTATGCAATAATGCCACATCACAATATCGTAATTATAGCATGCCCTTCAGAACGCGCTACCTGGCGAGGCTCCCTGCCAGGCAGCTGGACACCACCGGGGAGGGTGGAAGATTCTTCCAGTGCAGAGGTTAGTACGCATGACATGCATAGCTACCCGGCACGTCACAGCAATGCCCCATAAAGTTAAGCTATAATTACCTCTATTGTGTCCTATCAAAGTTCAGAAAACATCTTTCTCTTGCCTGTTTTTCGGAGTTCAGACTCTCTAGAAAACTGTTAAACACATTGGCCACTCACTATCACCCTAATGACTGGCAACTACGGAGACACTTGTCCACACTAGGAGGCTACTGCGAGACGCGCGCTGGCACCTCAGTGCTTCTGAAACAGGCAGACAAAGCCCGTGGACATGAAACCACAGGTGGCTCAGAGCGCCGTGTGGGCAGCACCACCCAGCTGCCCAGGCCTGTGGGAGGGGACGCCGCAGCTGGCTCCCCGGTCTCCGGGTGGGACGTGGGCAGGGGTGGCAGCACGTGAGGGGTCACAGGAGCGTGTTTTGAAACAGAGTGGGCTCGGGCCAGGGGCCACAGTGTCCCTCTGGCCCTGCTCCCTACCCACAGCCCTCAGGGTGGGACCCGACTCCGCTGAGGGCACAGCTGAGGGCAAGCCTCACGCCAACAGCTGCTCGCAGGCAGGAAGGCAGGCGGGGACCCCCTCCTGCATTCGAGGACAGCACCCTGACCTAACATGCAGGGCTCCCCACGGCTCCTGCTGACCCAGTGAGAGGTGTAAGAAGGGTGGAAGACATTGTCCCACAGATAACCTTCTAGGACTAGGCTAATATCTGCATTTTCAACTAACATGCTAACGCTGCACTTCTCCCAGGAAAGCCAAACCGAGGACCCTGCCTTGTTAACCTCTCCCTGTATGGCACCCCCCCGCCCCAGCCCCCAGACTGTACCAGCTTTCCCAAGACAAGGATAGCGAAACACCAATCTTATCCCCTTCAGAAAAACTTCACCTCTGATTACTAATCTAAACTTAAATTCTGGATTAGATTGTTTTGGCAACAACACCCTTTCTTTCCCCCATCCCCACCCCGCTGCCAGCCTGCACCAGGTCTGGCAGATATAAACTGACCAGAGATGGGCAAACCCTGTTTCTGCGGATGGCCAGACCAACGAGGTCCTGGGCACTCAGCTTTAGCTTCTCACCCTGTAAACCTCACCTGGGCAAGAGAGAACCCACGGACTGACATCATCTTCCTAGAGGCTGTCCCCTTTGGAAGCTTACAGAAGCCTCAATCTTACCCCATTTATTTCTCTGACATGATTGCATTTTTATAACCCAGTGAACTAGTTTGTCTCCATCGGCGTCTGAAGCAGCTGCACTCCCTTGTTTTAATTAGTGAATTGTGCAACCCTGGAGAGGTCAGTTTACTCAAAGTTACTACAGCTGCTGCCCCTGTGACTCTGTCCAGGCTCACCTTCCAACAGCTGCGCCCCGGAATACTCTCACCTCCCGGAGCACTGGCACCAAGGAAACCATCCCCTGAAAACCTGTTCACTGTCCTTGTAAGATCGCTGACCAAAGAACTAAAAGTTCAGACCAAAACTGCAGGCACAAGATCCTTTGACTGAAAAAAGTACATATTAACATAAGAGCAATTAGTTCCCAAACTATTATTTTGAGTAACGCTGTGATAACTCACATACAACCGATCTCCTATAAACCTTTGAGAAAACTTAACCAAAGTGAGCTTATTTTATATTTTGGCCTTAAAGTATGAGCAATATCAGACAAGACTGCTTTTAAAGCTAACACCATCGTCATATTAAACCCGAGGGGTTTTCGGCTGGTCTGGGCTCGCGGGTCCAGGGTGGTGCAGCAGGTGTGTGTCTGTGTTCACTCCTGGTACCACCAGGACTCTCGGGCTCACACTTGATGAAACGTTTTGCAACTGTCATCATTTTGATCACCGTGCTTCCAGCTAGTGATGAAATCATCAGTTTTCAGATCTCTGCCATAACATATCCTATACAATCATGGGAACCTGACTTGGAGAGGTTCTCACGCCTTCAGAATCAGGGAGCATAATGGGACGTGCCAGCACAGGTTGCCCTGACTTATCAGGCTGGCCCCGAGCTGGCTGGAATCGCTTCCTGACGGGAGGCAGGAAATAATGCTTTTATAGCCCAGGGCACACCTGCCCCACAAGGTATGGACTGAACTCGTAAACTATTTCGCATTTTCCCTTAATAAAAGGGGAAATTAGGAAGACGGAAAGCTGTGACCACATGTTTAACCAAGCTGGGCTTTCACACTGCGTGTAATTCCCGCAATTGTTCCCAGGGGGAGAGGACGAAGACAGGGGAGAGTCGGGCACCAGGTGCCGCCGGGCTGGCTGCTGCCCACCTGGTACCCTACCAATGAACACCCCCTGCGGACCCCACCTCTCCAATTAGGGGGCAGCCAAAACTCTCGTTTCTCATCCAAACTATGCACCCGAGAAACCCTGCTCTGCAGAAACTCTCCCCACGACAGAAGGCAACAGGCCACCCAAACCACTTCTCAGAAACAGGTTTTCAAGGGGATGGGACAATAAAACAGGTTAACAGAGGCAGCCTGTTGGGGGGAGAGTGGTTCTTTGTGTTTTTAAGCAATATGAAAATAATGAGCAGAGGAACCAGTCTGCTGAGAGTTAAGATCAGAGTTTTTTTTTTTTTTTTAAAGAAGATATCCAAGTGAAATTAAAATCCCACTCCCTCCCCGCTTAAGCCCTCCTCTCGCAAACTACCCATTACCTCATCTCCAATGTGTGAGACGGCACAGAGGGTAGCTACGTTTTATTCTGTGAAAACAAGTCTCTTACATTTCCCATGCATATTTGTCTATTTTTAAAGGGCTGCTTTCCAGTTCAGTGTTTTAACCAACCCGATGTCTAGAAGGTGATGCTTTATACAAGCAATTTCACAAGGCTCAGAACTAACCATATTTACTCATTCCTTAAAACAAAACTGCAGTTGCACGTTATTTCCTTTATAAGTTTATTTTTTAAAGTGTTTAAAAATACTGAGAAGCTAAGTCCTTTCGACACTCTTTTACGCAAATTAAAGTGCCAGCCTCGATTCCTCACCACCACCGCCCCCAGCCCTCCCCACCCACAGGCTTTCTCTAAGACACAGTCACCCCATGGGCTGGTCCTGGACGCGCAGCCGCACCCGATCCTCCCAGACCTCACGCCTTTTGTTCTCAGCTTCAGTTTATGAGGCAGAGTGAGAGCTCAGGGGTGTGCAGAGCAGCCTCCGAAGGAAATTCAGGAGATTAAGCTTGGGGGGTGGGCAGGGATAGGAGGACCCTGGGGAAGAAATCTGGAGGCCCTTTCTACAGGTTAAAGGCTGGGCTGAGTTCCTCCCAGAATCCAATCATTTCTAAAATTAGGCACCACTCACTCTGGTTTCCTCTTGCCAGGAGGGCTGCTAAGCTTTTCTGCCTTCTGGTAAGGCCAGAACAGGCAGAGATGGGCTACTACCCGAGGTGGGCACTGGAAGGCGAAAGCACATGAGGACAGCTGCTTACTCACAGGCTCATCGCATCTTAATATCATTCAAATCAACATAAACACAGCACTTCTGTTTGTATGCGGGCCAACACAAACACTACTCAGAAAGCTGACTTTTCATTTGTGAATTTAGAAGCGGGCGGGGGGTTGCCCGGGAGAGGATGTCGCATTTTTACTTGTTCTTCATTTTTAAATATTCCCTCGTAGAACAGAACACTGTGATTAAATAGGGCAGATGGACTGAATGTTATAATCACACTCGCCTTGTTCTCAGTGAGCACAAGTGTGAATGTCACAGGCACGCGTGAGCCCAGGCTTTCTCAGGTCGCACTGGAGCTCAGCACTCGGTCCAGGTAACAGGACTCGTCCAGAAACCCCAGGCACACGGAGGGGGGCGGGATCTCAGCAGTCACTCGGTCAGCTGGGTGCACAACCTTCCTGGCACGAGGCCTCAGATCACAGGTTAAAGGTTCCCAAAACCCCAAGAGTTACAGGTTTTCTGTGAAACGCCACTAAACCCTCCTGCAACCACACTCCCCCTACGGTAACAGAGAGCACTGTAGGCGTGGCACCTGGGGCATCGCGGAGGGGCGGCTGATGCCCGTCTCATACCTGCCCCTACTTCAGCAGTTACACCACCTGCAGGGGCCTTTGCTTCTCCTCCTCCGTGAGCCAGGCAGCTCAGGCTGGTTCTTCATTAGCCTGTTAGCCAGCATCCTGACTCTAAGGCTCTGCTCCTCCATTTCAGCTCCTGGTCCCCAAATGAGCAAGACTTCCCTGGTCACACCCACAGCCCGTGAAGCCGGCTTCAAGTAGAAGTGCTCAGAAAGGAAAACAAAGGAAAAGCGGTGACCTGCTTCCTTAAAAACCACCGAGGCTGAGCTACACAGGAGCCAGCAAGGATCAGACACCACCAAATCACAGGAGGAAAATGAGCCTTCTCAAAGAGCGGAAACCAAAAAAGCCACATTACATCCCCAGGCCCCCAGGAAAGCCGTTCAAGTACAAGTGTTTCCAGTGTCCCTTTACTTGCAATGAAAAGTCACATCTTTTCAACCACATGAAATACGGTCTCTGTAAAAACTCCATCACTTTAGTGTCTGAGCAAGATCGCATTCCCAAATGCTCCAAACCAAACTCTTCGGACCCTAAGCAAATCAATCAGCCCGACCCTGTGGTGAAACCCAGCTCTTCCAAGCCCGTCCCAAGCGGGCTCTCACACCTGGATGCCAAGCTCCAACACGGCCTCGCCAAGGACGACATCAAGGAAAACCTGGACCTGCCCGCACGCGGGTCCCACAGGTGCCTCGGACAGAAGCCCACTCCCCACAAGGAAGCACCACCCCCAAGCCCAGCCCCAGAAGCTGCCGTGGGCACCCAGCCTGTTCTGGAAGGAGCTGTCCGGCCTTCAGCGTTCGTTCCAGTCGGGGAGCACAGACTCAAAGGGCAGGACCTCACGGAGACTCCCGAGGCGCTGGCCCTGACCCACGCCCCTGCCAAAGCTGCCTCCTTCCACACCAAGTCTGCCTTCCATGCCCCTGGCTACCCCTGGAGAGCTGGCTCACCCTTCCTCACACCTGAGTTTCCACATAAAATCCCATCCACAAAGGGCTTTGGTGCCGCTTCCCCGTATGTGCACCCCAGCATCACGGAGTACCCGCCTCATTTTTACACGGAGCACGGACTGGCCACCATCTACTCACCCTACCTACTCGCAGGAAACTCACCCGAGTGTGACAGCCCCCTGCTGTCTGTCTACGGGGCCCAAGACCAAAGACACTTTCTGCCTCACCCAGGGCCCATCCCTAAGCACCTGAACCCGGCTCCCTCCACATACGACCATTACAGATTCTTCCAGCACTATCACTCTAGCCTGCCAATTCCTTACGGATTTTACAGACCCGAGTCTGCGTTCTCCTCCTACGGCCTCAGACTCCCACCCGTGGCTGGCATTTCACGGGACCAAAGCTCACATCTACTGGAAGAAGCTGCCCTGGGTTACCAGGCCTTGAGTCCCTCCAAGTTAAACTCCTCCAACTCCCACAAAAAACACACAGAGTTGGAGAAGGAGAGTCCAACTCCCGAGGCTAAAGAACCTTCCAAAGATGGGCAGAGGGACACGGAAGGGACCAAAATGAGCCCACGCGCGGGCAGCGCGGCCACAGGCTCCCCAGGAAGGCCGAGTCCCACCAACTTCACACAGACCAGCCAGCCGTGCGCTGGCCTGTGCGGCCTCCCAGATGGGCCCGCCTCCAGTGGCCCAGGAAGGATCCCACCACCTGAACAGGGCCTCGCAGCCTTCAAGCCCATCAAGAAGAACACGGAGCACCCACATTCCCAGGCCCCAGACAGCAGAGCGGCGTCGCCAAAAAGGTAAGTGAGTCCATTTTCCAAATCTCTGAAGTCATGTCTCTGGTTGGGCTCAGTCAGAGGGAATGGCACTTGCCCAAACTCCCCGTGGGCAGGTTCCCTTAGCAAGGTCCTTGTGACGCCCTCTCTGTGTCTCTTCCAGCCTCGAGGCCTTGAGCACAGACGCTCCAACTCAGCTGGGGAGCCTGGAGGCCGCCCCCTCCAGCCCGGAGGACGGCTCCAGGGCAGCCCCGCTGAACCTGTCCACAAAACCAGAGGCTGAGCCGGCTGCCACGTGCAGCCCTGCCCATGGAGGATTCGTGGAGCCGCAGGACGCGCCCCTCAACCTCTCAGTGAAGGACCCCTGCAACGCCCTGACCTCAAGGCCCTCTATGTGCAGCCCCCCTCGAGGGGCCGAGCCTGCCACTGCCCCCACCCCCTCTCCAACTCAGCAGAGGGAACCTGCAAGTTCTGGGGACGGGCCTGACCCCAGCTCTGTGGAGGCCCCGGTGCCCAGCCCCACTGGGAAGGCCCAGGATATACGTGCAGCTGACAGCGATGAGCAGAAGCAGACAGCGGCCGTGGCCCTCTGCCAACTGGCAGCCTACAGCCCGGGGAATGTCGAGCCCGCGGCCCACGAGCCCACCTGCCAGCCAGATGCACCGACCCCCAGGGCCCTAGAGAGCCAGGAGGCTCAGTGCGACCTCAGACCCAAAGGGCAAAAGAGGACAAGCCCCAGGGAGGTGGGGAAGGGCCAGCAGGGATCCAAAAAGGCAAAGCCCAGTGACACAGCCAGAGTGTTCACACTCCGGAAGAGAACTCGGGTGTCTTAGAGCCGCTCCCTGGCGGCCAGAGCCGTGGCCACAAACACGACTTGCAATGTAGGCAAGACAGCAGCAAAGCAGCCCCTGGCCCTCATTTTTCTCGTCTGGTCAATCTTGACAACTCAGTTGTCTTCTTCACAAAATAGGAAAAAAAAAAAAAATTTAAGATAAAGCTGCAACTCAACCCAGTTTTGTAAATATTAAGCATAAAGTTAAAAGGTGCTTCTACTTTTGGCTGTAAAATATCTGAATGACTCACACTTTAGGACCTGATGCAAGACGTCAAATGAAATGCACAGGACCGAAGGGTAACTTTTAAGTGTTAGCATCTTAGAGGAACTCTCTTTAAAAATACTTTTCTTATTTTTAATTGTTTTTTTCTATTATGTCTACTATGTGTTTCAAAGTAAAGAACAACTACTGGGGGGAAAAAATGCCAGGAAAAGACATTTCTGGTACTAGCATTAAAGTGCTAGATGTAAAAACGCTGTTTGTTATGACTGAATCACAGACAGCAAGAGGCTATTTATACAAGTAATTTATTTCCACTGGGAAGAGTGCATTGCTGGGGAAGCTATTCTCAACGTGCTCTGTCTTCACTACATTACGGTGCGTCTTCTGACACATTCAGCCTGGTTTTCCACTTCCTAAAATGATGTACATGTTGCTAATTTTCCAATAAACTCATAGGTAAAATTCGAGGCTACGTAAAAAGAAGATAAGCATAAATGCTGTGTTATATTTTGCAACAATAAATAAATTCAATGAAAAAGAAAAAGAACTGAGGCAGCAGCAATTAAAACTGAGGGTGAGGATGCCTCAGTGTGTGTGTGAGGGTGCATGTGCGTCCACTGTCCACCAGTGGCCATCAAGCCTGGGTGAGTACACGTGCCTGGGGTACCCGTGGAGACCAAACGCCCAGGGCCTCAGTTTCCTAAGCCACTGCCTAAAAAGCCACAGGGCCCCTCACCCTTCACAAAGGCCATTCCCCACTGTTCAGAGGGTGCCTCTCAAAAACACAACGTGTGGGGAGACGGGGTCAAGAAAGGGCCTGGAAACGGTGGCACGGAGCTAAGCTGACTGGACCGAGTGAGCTCTCTCCACAAGGCGGGAGGCTTCAACACAACTCTGACGAACACAGGGGCCGTCCCAGTAGAGCCATCCAACGAGAACAAGCACTGCTAAAGCTAGCACCTGCCGTTCCCAGTGACACGCACGGATAACAAGGCTTCTCAGTGCTTACAGCCAAAAACGTAACAGTTTTAAATAAAAAGTTGCCTTGTTCTAGATATAAGCACTATTCACCGAAAGACTGTTCAGTCACTAAGTTGTGTCCGACTCTTGCAAACTCATGGACTATAGTCCGCCAGGCTCCTCTGTCCATGGATTTCCCAGGCAAGAATACAGGAGTTGGTTGCCATTTCCTTCTCCAGGAGATCTATCCAACCCAACAATCAAATCTGCATCTCCTGTACTGGCGGGCGGATTCACACCACAGAAAGACAGCCCGAACTAAAAATCCAGCTGGTTAATAGTTGCATTTCAATAAGATATTATTTTCAGTTGTTTTGATCAAGATTGTACTAATAACTAATTCTGTAAAAACTCAATCTAGAAAACTTCTTAAACAATTAGTATCTTTTGGCAGAACAAAATGTGAAGAGCTGATGTCTGTGTACAGACATCCTTGTGCTTGAAGAGACTTGACAGAGAAATCAACAGAAGATTCTCAAGCACAGAAACATGTTACATTAGGAAAAAATCCTCTGGGAAAAGTAAATGGAAATACAAGTTCAAGGAGACGAAGGATAAAGTCCCTGCATTTTAGATGGAGTATGGTGTATTCCGAGGCATCATGATGCCTGGATCCCGCCAGACACATCCCAAGCAGTGATGCAGAGGCTTCCTGTTAAAACGACAGCGTTCATGGGACTTCCCTGGTGCTCCAGTGGTTAAGACTCTGCTCCCGAGGCAGGAGGCCTGGGTTCAGTCTCTGGGTCAGGGAACTAGATCCCACATGCTGGAACTAAGACCTGGTACAGCCAAACAAATAGTTTTTACAAGAAATTTGTTTTAAATAACAAGGACTTCCCTGAGGATCAAGGGGTTAAGACTCCACCTGCCCGTTAAGAAGACACGGGTTTGATCCCTGGTCCAGGAAAAGCCCATGTGCTGCGGGGCAACTAAACCCGTCACCGGAACTACTAAGCCTGCTTTCTAGAGCCCACATGCTGCAACTGC
The DNA here is from genome assembly GCF_014754425.2 of Oryx dammah. Lineage (NCBI taxonomy): Eukaryota > Metazoa > Chordata > Mammalia > Artiodactyla > Bovidae > Oryx > Oryx dammah. Next base: position 12,749,035 of record NW_024070192.1, on the reverse strand, counting down.
TGAAGCCCACGAGCCCCAGAGCCCGTGCTCCGCAATAAGAGAAGCCACTGCAATGAGAAGTCCGTGTGCTGCAGTGAAAGAGTAGCCCCTGCCTGCCACAACTAGAGAAAAGTTCACGGGCAGCAATGGAGACCCAGTGTTGCCAAAAAATAAAAATAATTTTTAAATCTGCTTATTAAAAAAAAATGACACTATTCAGTATGGCAAACAACCTGCTTTCTAGCAAGTTAAGTTTATATAAAACCACTGATACCAACTCACATACTCCAATACGTTAGCCACCTGATGCGAAGAGCCAACTCATTGGAAAAGACCCTGATGGTGGGAAAGAGTGAGGGCAGGAGGAGAAGGGAATGACAGAGGATGAGATGGCTGGATGGCATCACTGACTCTGGACATGAGTCTGAGCAAACTCCGGGAGATAGTGAAGGACAGGAAAGCCTGGCATGATGCAGTCCATGGGGTCTCAAAGAGTCAGACACAGCTTAGCGACTGAACACCACCGACCTACAACAGGGATGGAGAGCTGGTCTTGATTCTTTTAAGGTAAATAGGAAGCTGCTGTTACAATCATCAAGGATGGCCTATGAGTCCCGGGCCCACACCACCAATCCAACACATGTGCTGTCATGACCTGAAACCAACGCGCACATGCGCAGCCTTCACTGGCAAGCCTGGGCTCCTGTGTTTCTGTATACCAATATGCTTTGACAAAGACCAAAAACAGGGTACCCTTGCTTTCCAGCAAGTCCACACCCTGCAGGAAGCAGAGGGTCAGAAGCTGTTCTAGGCTTGGGGCCCAAAGCCTCAGGCCCTAGAGATAAGCTCTCACCTCGTGCCTTATAGGCAAGAACATAAAACTTCTGTTTTAGGGACCCAGAGATTCTAAGCTCACCCAAGAATGTCCACCACCATCTTAAATGACAACAAGAAGAAACGGAGACAGTTAACGACTGCTCAGAGTCCTGCAACCACACAAGCCAGGGAGCCCCAGCGCTGCCTGCAGATGTTCACGGTGGAGCCACATATGCCTGCAGCCCCATGAAATTAACCCGCCTAAGGGAATTCCTCCCGAAGGCCATCTGCACACGTACAGCCACAGAAACCATGCAGGCTCTTTGCAACTACCTTTACAAGCACAGTGGGTTCTTAGATCTTAGCAACAACAGCCAAAAAAATTCCGTCTTGCTGATATATCAATGACAGTACCTTTCTTCATTCACATATAACCCAGCTCCAGAGCTGTCTCTGACCTTCATGTATAAAAAGCGGTCAGTCTTCAAAGATTTTAATACAGAATCACCATGTGAACCAGCAATTTCACCCCTAGACATACACCTAAAAGAAATGAAAACCGGGATTCAAATAGATGCAGGCACCCAATGTTCATGGCAGCATTATTCAACATAGTAAAAAGACAGAAATAACCCAAAAATCTACTGGCAGATGAACACGTAAATAACAGGTCGTCCATACACACAGAGGACTATTACTCTGCCATAAAGGCTTTGGAATGTGCTACAAATTGAACTTAACCTTGGAATCCTAAACAAAGTAAGTAGGACACAAAGGACAATCTTGCACAATTCCCGGAGGTCCCCGGAGCAGCAGACTCACAGAGGCAGACAGATTTGTGCGTATCAGAGGCTGAGGGGAAGGGAGCGGGAGTTAAGTGTTTAGGGGGACATGGTTTCTGTCTGGGAACATAAAAAAATTTGGAAATAGATGGTGATGATAATGGTTATACAACACCGTAAATGTAGTTAACACCACTGCATTGTACACTTGAAAATAGATAACATGGCAAGTTTATGTCATATATGGTGGGATGGCATCACCGACTCAATGGAGATGAGTTTGGGTAAACTCTGGGAGTTGGTGATGGACAGGGAGGCCTGGCGTGCTGCAGTCCATGGGGTTGCAAAGAGTCAGACGCAACTGAGCGACTGAACTGAATTGATGTCATATTTATTCTAAAATGCTTTTTGAAAATCGATAATGTAACAAACCAAAGCCACTGAATCAGACACTTATAATAGGTAAACTGTATGTTAGGTGAACTACACATCCTAATAAAGCTGAAAATAACTTCTAAAAAGGATCCTTGTATTCACATTGAAGAAACAAACGTACTGACAACCTGCTTTGTAACAGTCCTACCAGCAGCCCACAGCCATCTACCTCTACCCCTGGTTTAACCTTCAACCAAAATGCCCCCACTCCCAAGACAGGGAGAGGAGTGAGTATGAAATGAAGTATGCACACACTTTCACTCAAGCAAAAAAACACAGCCCCTACTCCACACACTAAGCCAGAGACGTCTCGGTACGGCTATCACTTTTCTTACAGGCTGGAATGTCCAAGAGTTCAAGATTGCACAAAGGCTAAAAATCAGTAAAGCGCATAGTCATCAGGAGAACAGGAAAGTGCTAGGAGAGGTCAGGAGCAGTGGAGAAGGAAAGCCAGGCACACAGGCCCATGGAGAGGGAGCAGTAAGGAGACAAGCGAGGTCAGCACTCTGCACATGAAGGCTGTGGCCAAGGCAGGACTCACCCATGGGCACAGGCCGACCCTAGGCCCCAGGGCGACTCCACCAAGGACGCAGGGCAGCAGCCATGCCTTGCAGACCATCCCAGGAAGCTGAGAATGTGTCTGAGGCTGACTTTGGCTTGAGGACCCCCACTCACCTAGAAGCCCTTCCTGAGACCACACGGCCCACCAGGACTCTGCCACCCACACCCCAGCCCCGCAGCTCTTGGGGTTGGATGGTGGCTCTGCCAGCCTTCCCAACATTTCCTAATAAAATAACTTGCACACAATCCTGCCTTGGTGTCCACATCTTCTCAGAGGACCCAGAGTAACACTGGAATGCTATTCAGATGCTGGTTTTTGGATGATGTCACAGAATATGGCTGTAGGGAACTCCACGAATTGGTCCCTCTACCAAGGAAACCAGTAAGCTGGTAAAAGCAGAATCTAGCTTTTCAGCACTCTGGAATCCAATTAAAAAAAAAACCTGCATCAACCAACAGGGTGCTTAGTGAACAAAGAGGCTACTAAATTTCAGCATCTAAGAAACCTCTGTTAGGTCCCTGGCGATGCACTAAAGCAACAGAAGAGAGACCTCAGTGACTGAACAAGGAATAAAGTCATTGCAAAAAAAAAGTCTGGGAAAAAGTCACTAAATAAAGAGACGGCTAAACAAGCTTCAACAGCAAGCGCGGCAAACCTCGGACAAGGCAGAACTCGATTTCTAGAGTTAGCAAATCATATGTCAGAACGCCTGGTTTTCAATAAAACAGTAACAAGGCATACAAAGAAACAAAAAGCTATGGTACAGTCACAGTGAAAAAAAAAAAAAGAAACTGACAGAAACCACCTCTGAGGAAGGCCGGACAGCGTCTTACAAGACACTAACTCTGAATCAATTATCTCAAATATGCTCCAAGAGCTAAAGGAAACAAGAGAACAATGCCTGTACAGACATGGAGTGTCAATAAAAACACAGGCTGTAAAAGAGACTACAGAGAAATTCTAGAACTGAAAATATAGCCAATGAAATGAAAAATTCAGCTGAGGAAGGAGAACAAACTGCAGGTTTGAGCAGATAGAAGGAAGGATCAGAGAACCTAAAGACAGGGCAATTCAAACGGCGCAGTCTGAGGAGCAGGAGAATGGGTTAAAGGAAAGCGAATGGTGTTAGACCTGTCACCTCTGGAGCCTGCTCCAGGATAAGACCGCAGCTGCCTGCAAAACCCGTCCGAGGCAGGAGACAGCACAGCTCCGCAACCCACCAGCCACATGAAGGGTCTGCGGAAAGGCTTGGCTCATCTGGAGGGCGCCACAGGCAGGAGGCGGCCAGCACCTAAGACCACAGGCCAACTCACCACGTGTGACGTCTCACAGTTTTCTGGCCGCATCCTGACACTTTCCATCTACAATACATTCGTCTACAACAATACACTTCATCCACCACTCTATGTTCTCACTCTGGCTGCTTGCGGCTGGTGGAGGCTGCTGACGTCATGATATATGACAGACATGTACACTGTGCCAGCCGGCCTCAGGCCTGAGAAGCAGTGAGGACTCTGGTCTCCTTCAAGTTAAATTGGAATCAGCACCACAGAGGCAGAGACTTCCTCTTGACCCATGACACCCTCGCGCACACACACATTCTCACACGTCTATTTTCAAAAGTAAATGTGTAAGTCACTTAGGATGGAACGAGAGTGAATAAAAGTACAGCAGTACACCTCCGTGGCCTCAGGGTAGGCAATTAGTTCTTAGATATGAAACTAGGGGCACAGGCAACGAAAAAGAAAACTGGTAAGTTAATCAAAACTTACAGCTTCAGTGCATCAAACTCCATCAGCAAAGTGACAAGACAACCACAGAGACAGAATATCCACAAATCATGTATCTGATAAAAGGCTTATATCCATTAAGAACTCACAACAATAGAAAGACAAACAGCCTGATTTTTTAAATTAACAAAGTACTTGAACATACATTTCTCCAATGAACATAGCCAAATGGTCAAAAAGCACATGAAAAGATGCTCAACACAGCTGAGATGCAAATCAAAACCACAGTAAGATAGCACTTTACACCCACCCACTAGGATGGCTATTAAAAAAAAACAAAAGCAGAGAAACAAAAGAGTTGGAGAGGATGGGGAAATGAACCCTCATATGCAGCTGGTAGGAATGTCAAGTGGCGGTGCATGGTACAACCATCTTGGAAAAGTCTGCAGTTCCTCAAAAAGTTGAAGACAGATTTAGCATTGATCCATCAATTCTACTCCCAGGTCTACACCTAGTGATTTGAGGATCAGAACTCAAATCACACGGCCACACACACACTTGTACACAAATGTTCAGGGCAGCATTATCCACAGTAGCCCAAGGTGAAAACCCAAACGTCCATCCACTATGAGAGGATTCATAAACGTGCAGCCATACCATGGAATATTATTCAGCCACAAAAAGGAATGAAGCCCCACCACTACACGGTACAACGGGGGTGAAGTTAGAAACATTACACTCAGTGAAAGAGGTCAACGCCAAGACTACTACTGGAGATCCCATTTACATGAAGCGTCCAGAAAAGGCAGTTACAGAGACAGAAAGAGATCAGCAGGTGCCTGGGACTGGGGGTGCTGAGGGAAGATGGGGAAAGACTTCTCCTGAGTACAGGGTTTCTTTGAGGAACAATGAAATTAGACTCAGATGGTGGCGGTTGCACAACTCTGTAAATGTACTAAAAACTACTGAACTGAACCTTTAAATGGGTGAACTTTACAACATGTTAATATGAATTATATCTCAGTAAAGCTGCTACAAAAATAAGCTGAAAGAGCCCACAGAAATCAAGGGTCGAGGAGCTCTGCACGTGCCTCACAACACTGGGTGCAAAGCCCACCACCTGGCTGCTGACCAGCGCCTTCTCTGCACAGACGTCCCCTCTCTGGACAGAAGTCATCCCCAGGGCGCGTGGCATCTGTGGAGACACACTCCAGCAAAGGGCCCTCTTCATCCCTCCCAGGTATCTGTCCCTTCCATCCACAGGCACTGCTGCTCCCAGGGACATCCCCACCCACCACAGACAAGCTTCTTGTGGCATTGGTCCCAGGCTGCACCTCCATGTGGCTGGGTCCGAGAGCTATGAGATGCAGGCCTTGAAATCAGAGGTCCGTCTGCACCCGCCACGCTGTCCCCCTGCTCAGGCCCACTGCGAGCTCCCTCCCCATCCCCTCACTGGCATGAGTCTTGCTCCCAGGAACCATGATGTCACTGCAGGAGAAGAACCACGGCCATGCACACATTCTTAATGGGCAACAGCACCCTCACGAGGGTGAAACTGATTCTGGGGGACGAGACAATCCCAGACATCACAAGAGCTCACAACCCTCCAAATCGGGACCAACAGGACACGGAAACTGCACAAAAGGGAGGAGAGACACTGGGACTCAGGAAGGCCCTTGTGAGAAGGAGGCCTGAGGACACAGGCCTAGAAGGCGCTCTCCTGCAACACTCACGATGCTCACGTCACTCCAGGGAGTGGGCCGTGCCAGGAGGGGGCTGGATGGAGCACCCCAAGGTGCACACACAAGCTGAGCTTCACACTCACCATCTGAGAGCCGGGAAGGGAGCAGCAGGCCTCGTCTGCCCAGTTCCGCCAGCGCCAGACACCCGCCATGCCAGGCACTGTCCGTCTCCTGGAAACTGAAAATACAAGAGAGCCTGAGACCCCAGCACCATGCCAGCTTGTCCCCCCAGGGCCCAGAGCACACGTCCACCCACTGGGGTGAAAGCATCACTAAAACTCTTAGTACGTTTGTAAAATATCAGTCAGCTAGCGAGATAAAGTACTCCAAACCCACCGGAGACGACAGCCACGTTCAGGTCTTCAGAGAAAGAGCTGAAGTCCTGGCTCAGCCTCACATGCCCCAGAAACACGCCTCCCTCCATGATCTTCCCACACACCTGAAACAGTCCAGCACCGACCCAGTCACGTCATCTGCCAGCTCCTTGGGCAGTCTTCCTGCCATCCTACCAATTCTGAAAAGGAAAAGCAACGTCAGCATCTGTCAGCATCACCAGCTCGTCGAGGGCCCATGCTACACTAGGAATGTCCTGAGAGATTGTCCTTCCCTCCAGAGAAGGGCAAAGTGGCTGAGTCTGTTCCACAAAGGCCACCTGCCCCATCAGGGGGCCCATCACACTGACATGAACACAGGACAGGTATCTGGGGAACCCACATGGCACGTGTTTGTCTCAGACAGTCAAGGCTCCCAGCTCAGGCCACCAAGGTCTGCCCGGCAGGCTGTCCCAACCTCATGCTGGATGCCAACTGGGCTGGCTCCCATAAGGTCACCTGCCTGGGTTGTGTCCCGGCCAGCAGCACCCCAGGAAGACTCACCCTCCCAGCCCATCACATTCCAAGCAGACAAGACTCTGGGCTTCAAAGTTACCCAGAAGCCTCCATGTGAGCCTCTTTACCTGGTGCTTGCTACGTGAATTCGTTTACACAGAAACCCAGAACTCTCGGGGGAGGGCCCACCAGCACTTCCATCAATTTTAATTTTCCCCATAACCATTTCCTTTGTACTCTGTCCCCCATGCCCCTCTGGCCCACCTGGGTGGGCCTGGGCACCTCTGCTGGCTGTTCCCTCAGGCACAGCAGAGGGGAGATGCCAGACTTTGGGATTAAGAGGGGCTGTGCAGCCCCCCTTTCTACATGAGGCGTGTACCCCTGGCCATGGGGGCAGGAAGTGAGGGTCATGGCGATGAGGACATGGACGAGTAAGAAAAGGAACACCTGAAGGTTAAAAAAAGGCAAATGTGGCTCACTCCAGCCAAAAATACAAGAAAATGAAGGAGCCGCTGACCAACCTCAGCAATGTTCCTGAAAATTAGGACATAAAGCAATAAATATAAATTAGGGAAAAAAAATCAGTCTATCCTTTAAAACTCTCAGGGCTGCCCACAGCTATCAGATTCCACAAGAAGTTCTCCATGATTAAGAAGACCCAGCAGACTGATGAGTATCTGGGGAATAAGCTGCCAGCCCCTAGCCCAGCCCCGGCCTGAATCGGGCACCTACCCTTTGGCCGCAGACCACCGCACAATCGTGTCCTTGTCCTTCAGCCCAACCAGCAGCTGCTCTGGAAGCACACAGGAAGGCCAGTCCATGAGCCGCGTGGAAGCACCCGGAATTCAAGCTGAGCTCTCAGCTCCCAGCTGTAAGGTAACCCACCCTGCATGCCACTCCAAACAGTACCACGAAGGGAATTACGGGAAGAACCTGAAGTCTAATCACAAGAAAAGGACGTTTCTTCCTGTGTGTTTTCAAATCATCATTTAAGACCAACCTCTGCCACAGCACCTAAAAAGTACATCCACCCATCCTCACAGGCACTGGGCAGAGAGCACCAGAGAGGGAGGCGGCCCAGAAAAAAACAAGTGTCTGCTGGAGGCTGCAGAGAGCAGTTCTCCTGGGGACCGGGTCCTGGAAGTGGTCAGCCGCTAGGAGAGGCTGCACAGAGGCCTCGTGAGCACGACGGGCCTTGCAGGCCGGTCAGTGGAGGCCCTGCTGGAGAACAGAGGCAGCACAGGAAGTGGACAGAGAGGCAGGACGGAGCCTGTGGCAGTGTACACACACGTGCACCCTGACCACAGCAACCTAGGCCGCGTCAGAGGGCAACAGGGACTGTGGGTGCAGGAACCCCCAGCCTTTCCTCCCGCCCTGCAAAGACCAGAGGTCAAACTGGGTGCCCTGCAGGTGGAGATGAGGCGGCCCACACTCACCGATCACACTCTCCACCTCCGCGGGGATGTCATCCTCTCCGTCGCTGTCAGGGGTCTCAGGCTGTGTCATGGGCTCTCTGGGATTCTGAATGGAATGCTGTAAGCTCTCGGCCAAGGAGCGGCAGCCCCGCTGGTACCTGCAACAAGCAAACGAACCTCAGGCCCACTGGGACACCTTGGAGCTAGAAAATCCCAACTGAATCAGCAATTTATGAATAGCATCACTGTGAAAATTCCATGTGCTTTCCAGGGACAGGATGGACAGGAAGGAAACGGAGCAATAACAGTTGCCAGCATGGACTGTCAAGGAAAGATGACCACCTCATCTGAGCTTCAGAACAGACTCACCCTCTATAGGACTCGGAAACCCTCACGTGTCTGAGGGTTGACCTCGGAAACATGTGCGCGACCGAGATGGCAGGAAAGGTGTGCTCGAGCCCAGTGGCCTTGGCCCTATTTCCATAGGCTCCGCCTCCAGGTCCCAGCTGAGTATAGTCCCACCCCGCCCCCGGGCCAGACACTGCTCTCCACACCCCAGGGGCCACAGCTGGTCCTCTCCAGCTCCCACAGAGCCCGCTCCTGAATGGCTCTCACTACTTCCTGCCCACCACACACCCCTCCTCCACATACTGAGGTCACCAGCATTATCTCCCATGGCGCTGTGAAGGGTCCCACAGCACAGGACAGCTCAGTTGTCTGACTGCACAGTCCCCGAACCTCTGGTTGCCTCAGTTTGCCCCTGTCTGTAAAATGAGGCCAGATGGGAGCATGTGCACAAAGCACTCAGACCAGGGCCTGTGCAGAGCAGGCCCATGAACACCGCCTCCCTTCCTGGAAGCCGGGCAGGCACGCTTGGGCCTGACTCTGGGGCAGCTCCATCTCAGGACAGGGCCTGGGGCATAAACGGTGACAGGCTGAGTTACAGCATGACAACTAGGGGCCGTAGCCTAAGGCCAAGTCCGGTAAGAGATAACTGGGGCTTTGGAGATAGAGGCAACCTGGACACTGTTAGCTGTGGCCTTGAGGCCTCAGATTCCGTGGGGCAGTTCCCAGGACGGAAGGTCAATCAACCACCAATGGCCAGTGACAGAATCAACCCTGACTATGCAATGAGGCTTCCAGTAAACCCACGGAAGCCCCACGCCCTCTCCCTGAGCCCTGCCCTCGGCATCTCTTCCATTTGACTATTCCGGAGCCTTCTGCAACAAACCAATAATCGCGTAAATACAATATTTCTGAGTTCTGCGAGCCACTCTAGCAAATTATCAAACCCAACAAGGGGGTAGTGGGAACTCCCAACCTGTAGCCCAACTGTCAGAAGCACAGGTGACAGCTGGGACTTGGAACCAGTGAGGGGCGGGGTTGAGGGGGGAGAGACAGTCGTGGGGGCTGAGCCCTTCATCTGTGGGATCCGGTGCCGTCTCCACGGAGACAGACTCAGAACTGAGTCCACACTGCAGGTCACCCAGAGGGTGTCTGACAACTGCCTGGGCTGGGGAAAAAAATGCAAAAGAATCAGAGCAGCAACAGGTAACTGAATCAGGGAGAAGGTCACCAGGCGCCACAGGACTGTGCTCATAAAGCGCCCAACAAGCACCAGGCACGTGGCGCCAACTGCCGACTCTGCCGCTGCTCTCCTCCAGTGAGGACACGTGCTCACCACCTCACAGGGAAAGTCCTCATCACTGTCCAGCAACCAGAGACCAGACAGGCTGCCACTGGACTCTCCCTCCCGCCTTAACCACAGACCTAGACAAAGTGTATAAAGCAGCGCTGGCAGGCAGAAGACACCCAGGGGAAGGCTCCAAGCCCTCAGACGCACCCACTGTCCCCTCTGCTTCCTCCCAGAGGAACTTTCTAAACCACAGCACAGGAAAGGAGAGCCCAAGCAGAGAGCCACTGTCCAGATGGGCAGGAAAAAAAAACAGTGACGAGATGGCTACTAAGTGGGGACAGACACTAGAGGAAGGGGACCTGAGAAAGCACCCCAAATTCTACATACGTCTCCCTGAATCCTCAGGCAACTGTGAGGCACGTTAAGATCCAGATGTGCGATCAGAGAGCAGGTAAGAGGCCAAGAGCCAGAATCCAGAGGTACCCACGTACCACCGGGCAGTCACTGAAGTGTGGGTCCAGTGGGGGGGACTGAAAGGCCACACGTAAGACACGAGCGGCTGCTGCAGGAGCAAGGGCCGCATCCCAGTGGGAGGAACTGACCAGGCCCAGGCAGATAGCAAGCGAGCAAGAGGGGCAGTGCAGCCAGTTACCCGCCTGCCAGACAGACTCACTCCTTCTAAGGGGACGAACACCAAAAAGGGAATGAATCTATAAGAGAACGTGAAAGTGCATCAGAGGGGATAAAATGAAAAGAAAGATGGAAGAGAGAGAAAACAAACAACAGGATGGAAGACTGAAGCCACCACGTTTAATGATCACACTCAGTGTCCAGGGAGGTACAGCCTGAACAACGTAAGTGTGATGCTGAATTCCTCTCCTTCCCGAGTAAACGCCTAGAGTACTTGCGGCGGTTCACTCGAATGTGCCAAGTTGGCCGGGTCACAGGGCCCAGATATTTGTCCAAAGGTTATTCTGGGTGTGTCTCTGTGGGTGACTCTAGGTGAGATGAACGTTTACCTTGTGGGCTGAGTAAAGAAGCATGCTCTCCCCTGTGTGGTGGGCCTTGCCCAGTCCGGTGAAGGCCCGGGCACCACAGACTGGATCACTCTCCCCTCAGTGAGGGATTCTTCCTGCCTTCAGACTCAGACTGAAACGTCAGCGCCTCCTGCGTCTCTAAGCCTACCACATCTGGACACTCACAACCACGAGCCAATTCCTTGTGTCTCTTAACACACATACACACACACCCACTCCCGCACTGGTTCTGTTTCTCAGGGGAATGCTAACACAGTACAGAATGTTAATCTTTTACAGCATCTGGAAAGAAGACGCTAACATTAGTCTCATAAACAACTTACAGAACATACTTACAGTATGCAGAATACGCGAAAGGTATTTCAGTAAAACATCACTGATATATAACACACTTCTCTGCAATTTCCTGTAACTGGAAACGTAATCAATGATTCCTCATAATCAAATAATTCCTCCCAAAACACACATATTAATACTTGAAATAAAACTGAAGACTGGGTGGGAGGGAGGTTCAGGATGGGGAACACATGTACACCCATGGCTGATTCATGACAACGTATGGCAAAGACCACTCCAATATTGTAAAGTAATTAGCCTCCAATTAAAATAAATTAATTTAAAAAAAATACTGAAGACTGTTAAAAATGTAGTACCCCAGCACAACAGAACAAGCTATTTCCACGGGAGCCACTTGGACCACTAAGACACCTTTTCCATCCTCAGGAAGAGACAGCTCTCTCTGAGTAAACCCTGAGGAGTGAGCCTGAAACCCAGACTGAAATGACCAGAACAGAGCTTCACCTGCGGTGCGACCGGCCACTGACGCTGCCCTACACTAGGACAGGCACTTTCAGAACAAGAGGCAAGCTTTCCCTCTCATCAGCCCCACTTCAAAATTCTACCTGGAAGATGTGAAGTCAGAAAATTACCCAAAGAAAAGCTGTTCCTTTCAAAGTCAGAAATGCTCTTGAGACTGGGGGGAAAGAATGAAAGCAGGAGGACACAGGATTAGCCCACTATGCCCAGCGGCCTGAAGCCCTGGGCCCCACACCAGCCTCCAGACACCCTGGGTGCACGGTCACCGCTCCGTCCACCAACCTCCATCTGGCCACCCGGGGCTTCAGGAACGTCAGGCCCAGCCGCTGCACGAGCTTCACCCCAAGCTTCCGGAGCAAGGTCTGGTTGCTGTCGGGGAGCCTGCAGCTGTCCAGGCACTGGAGAACGGTGGCAGCTGTGAACACAGAACACCCTGCTCAGTTTGCTGGGAAGGGTTTGTGTGATCTCCCGAACCCACCAACCCCACCTGATATGCACAACATCAAAGCCAGACACTTCCCGGGCCCCCCTCCTCCAAGTCAGTGCGAAGGCCTACGTCTACTCCGTACCCCTTGAGCTCTGCTTCATAAAGACCCCTTCACCTCATGTAATTTACTAAGTGCATTGGAGTTGGACCTGCTCCACCAGGCATCCAGAGGTGGAATGCAGAGGAGCCCAGGGAGGGAGGAGCAATTTGAGCAGAGGGGCTGAGGGCGTGCATGGCGGGTGGAGCACACACTAAGGGCCACGAGGACCATGCAGACAGACTTCGGTGTGAGGCTGTAAGAAGAGGGAGGGATCTCCACAACCAGGGGAGCAGTGTGATCGGGTCCCCCTGCCACTAAGGCTGGTCAGGGCAATAAGGCGAGCAACGGAGAAGGCGGAGGCGAGGAGAGCACACCAGACCAGGTTTCGTGTTGGGACAAGAGCAGGGCGGTTTTCAAGCCAAGTTGTGATGGCTTCTGGGTAACACCCCAAAAGACCCAAACGTCATACAGTGACCAGCCTGGGTACAACTGATGGTAGCTCAAGATGGACTCGGGGTCTGCGTGTGCAAGTCTGTTGAGGACAAACGCGATGATGCTGAGTGTCGACTACTCACGTTCTCAGGTGTGACCGTGACATCAAGATTACGTTTCTTAAAAGAGTAAACAGATGCCAGTGGGATGACAGGGTGTCCGGGGTGGGGGGAAGGTGTGTGAGGGGAAGCATGGATGAAACAGGATGCCCATGCATCAAAAACTTGAAGCTTGTGATAGAAACATGAGCGCCCACTATACCAGTGTCTCTTCTGTTGTGTATATGAAATGTCCCATGATGAAAATGTCAAGAAATAAACAGACTCTACTGCCCAAATCTGATCCATGCATCTTCTAATGCACAGACTAAGAAATTTCTCTTGTTCCAGGTAGTAAGCTTTCCTGCAGCAAGAATGACTATATAGGTTTTCATAAGTCAGAAGTTTAATCTAAAATTAAGAGAATGAGACGAAAAGGGCAAATGATGTAGCCATGGTGCCAGCAAGAATGCAGCTGGGCTCCCAAGAAGTGAGCTGAAGACCTCAGGGCTAGGTCTACATTCCAAGTCCCCAGGATAGAGACCTGTCAATCAGGAACCCAGACCTCCTCCCGTACAAGGCCTGAGGCCAGAGTTAGATTATTCACACATACACTCTCTTACACATGCACGCACACACATACACACACAGAAGACCAAAAATAAATAAATAACTGTGACAACATCCAAACACAGCAAGTCACAAATTTTTGTGCCTATGAATAAACTTAGTGAGACACATTTGATCAGAATTTGGGCAAACTCATGTCACAAACACATCCTCACTTACAAATAAATCTTACCGTAGGGTAAACAGTCTTCACGTTTTCCATGTTTAAATATTTGTGCCTAAAAAAAAAAAAAACCTATTAAAATATCACAAAAACCTTTACAAATTTAAAACATAAATTATCAAAACAACTCGTTGCAATCTTCCAAAATTTTTATCCTAAACACTCTCCATGAGTAACAAAACTTGCTATACAAGAAAGAAATTAGATTGAAAATCTTCCGAGTGGGCAGCATAAACTAGGGACGCGGCCTGAGGCAGGGCTCATTGACGCACGCTGGTGTTGAAGTAAGGGCGCTGGCCTGTATGGAGGAAAGAATCGCACCAGGTTCCAGGACCAGCGTGTAACTAAAGGTAACAAAGGGTAAGCACTACAGGCTGAATTATCCCACACAAAGGTAAGGCTCCCACAAACTCATCCTAAACCTGAGTCAGCAAAGGATAAAGGGCCCCTCCTGCATCACACACATCCTGTTTTGGGGCCAGCAGGCCATCAAAACATCAAAATCCTGAAGTCCTCAACCTGAAATTTTACCCTCTGTTTTCAAGTCTGCAAAGTGAAAGTGTTAGTCACTCAGTCGTGTCCTACTCTCTGCGGCTCCATGGACTGTAGCCCACCAAGCTCCTCTGTCCATGGAATTCTCCAGGCAAGAACGTTGGAATGGGTTGCCATTTCCTTCTCCAGTGGATCTTCCCAACCCAGGGATCGAACCCAGGTCTCCTGCACTGCAGATGGATTCTTTACCATCTCAGCCACCAGGGAAGCAAGTCTGCAAGACTTGTGGTAATTCACACAGGTACTCAAGCCCTTAAACAAAGAGCTCTAAAGCTGAGCACCTTTAAGAAAACAGCTAAGGAACTCCTCCTTCAGGAACAGCATTTAACTGGCACAGGAGACCGCTTCTTAGACCATCTGAAGGTGCGTGGGCCTGACTTCCCTGGGCCCTGTCCCCCAACACCCGGTCCTGCCGGCCAACGAGCTACGCTAAGTTGAGATGAAGAAGGATGAACACCATCCCAGACACTTAGTCAGTGGCATTTCATGTGGAGACCAACCACCCGGGAGCCCTGGACGCACCAAGGTAGGCACACAGAACAGGCCACAGGGGCTCAGACCCACAGGCCCAAGACATCCCAGTACTCAAAGCACCAAGGAACCTCCTAGCCAGCAGCCCACAGCTCCACCACCATGTCCCAGCACGTGGGACAACATCCTCGCCGCACCAACCCTGCTCTGCACCTCTGCTGCGAAGCCCTTCGGCAGAAGTCACGCTCTCCTCTGCACTTTCTGCCCTTCTCTTCCCATCAAGGCAACCCCAAAACCATGAGCCAGCCATCAGACTGGGAAGTTCAGGGCACTTCGCTCCTCCGTGACATACACTATAAATGGACAAGGACCCCCGGACATCCACAGGTCACATCTGAAATATACCCATTTCAGGACTGGAAAACCACTCCCCAAACACTTGAAATCTTTGCCGTTACAATCTGCATTTATGACAAGTGGGAAAGTCACCCAGATCCCTGAGCTTCTTCCTGTTGAACTTTGGAAGCAGTCAAGGAGGTGGCTCTGTGGAAAGGAAGGAGGAAACCATCCAGCAGCCGGATGAGTCTCAGCAGGATGTGGAAGCCCCCAGGCGAGCCACCCACGGCCCCGGGCATAGCACTCTGCACCCTCCTCCAGCAGCAGCGGCCACAAGAGCAACCCTCTTAATGCCGGCCATCAGCCTCCCACCCAGACTGCCAAGACAGGCCCAGAGGACTGGCTCAGAAGGACAGAGGCCCAAGCTGGTGGCCGTGGAGCTGGTCTGGGACCAGGAGTGAGGAAAGGGCAGGCCGCGCCTCTCAGCCCACTGCCAGCCCTCACCTGCCTCGCACCCCTCCAGCTCTACCTTGGCTTTCCCAGGGAGCCAGGCCAGCTCTTCACATAGGACCCAGACAGTTCAGACCCCAACAATAAAGCTTACAGGACACACCACTGTTAGATGCCGCTAACTTTAAAGAACTAAATGTCAGGGTTCGCAACAATAACCTGGCCACGGTGGTCTCAGCTCTGAAGTGCCTCCCATACAAACCAGGACAGAGTGCCCAGCTAAGGATGGCGCCTCACTGAGGGTCTGGCTTCTCTTCCAAGCAGAGCAGGGCTGGGGGGAAGGGGTGCTCAGGGCTGGCCCAGCCCAGGTCATGGCGCCAGCGCACCGTGGTCACACACCACCTCCCCTCTGTCCTCGGAGCACAAGGCCATCCCTGCGGCCAGTGCCGCTGCACACAAAGAACTGGAGCCGCTAGGTTATGAAAACCACGACAACATGACAAGCACAAAGTTAGGAAAACCACTCAGGTCTCAATCGACTTTCAAAGTGATAGCAATTATACACTTCAAAACACAAATAAATGTCTTGGTATAAGAATAACTGCTAACACAAATTTTGCCAAAATTTTCTAAAACCATGAAGCACACCCTAGTGCGCCAACAGCTCTAGGAAGTGAAGCAGAAAATACCACCAGGAAGACCTTCTGTCTCAACTTCTGAAGTGCCAGAACCACCGACAGCTCTGAACCCTGCCCCCCAAGCTCCACGCCGAGCCCAGATGGCAAGAGCGGAGACCCCACCACACGGGGTGGCAGGGCGGGCAGACACAGCCAGGTTAGCAGACACGAATGCATGCTGGGCACTCACTGAACTCAAAGTGCCCACCCTCCCTTCTCTTCCAGGGGCTCCTACTGTCAGAAGTACTACCATGTGGGCATGAAAAAGGACAAATCTGAGCCAGTTCTAGTGAGGTAGATGAACCTGTTAAAGTGAAGGAATTTAGAAAGAAAAATCTCCTATACTAACGAATCTAGAAAAATGGTCCTGAAGAACCTATTTGCAGGGAAGGGATGAAGACAGACATATAGAGAACAGACCAGTGGACACAGTAGGGGAAGATGAGTGCAGGATAGAACGGGGAAAGTAGCATCAACGTACGTATCTACATATACGAGAAGGGCATGGCAACCTGCTCCAGCATTCTTGCCTGGAGAATCCCACGGACAGAGGAGCCTGGTGGGCTACAGTCCACAGGGTCACAAAGAGTTGGACGTGACTGAAGCAATTTAGCAGGCATGCATGCTACATATACATGTGGAGATATATACACACACACATGTATCAACATATATATTGATACATATAAAACAGATAGCTGGTGAGAACACAGGGATCCCAGTCTGGCACTCTGTGATGACCTAGACATGTTGGATGCAGAGAGGGGAGGGAGGTGATATATGTATTAATTATGGCTAATTTGCATTGCTGTATGGCAGAAGCGTCCCTGATAGCTCAGTTGGCAAAGAATCCGCCTGCAATGCAGGAGACCCCAGTTCGATTCCTGGGTCAGGAAAATCTGCTGGAGAAGGGATAGGCTACCCACTCCAGTATTCTTGGGCTTTGCTTGTGGCTCAGCTGGTAAAGAATCCGCCTGCATACTGGGAGACCTGGGTTCAATCCCTGAGTTGGGAAGAGCCCCTGGATTCGGAAAAGGCTACCCACTCTGGTATTCTGGCCTGGAGAATTCCATGGACTGTATAGTTCATGGGGTTGCAAAGAGTCGGACATGATTGAGCAACTTTCACTTTCGGCAGAAATCAACACAATACTGAAAAGCAATTTTCCTCCAGTTAAAACATAAGTTACAAAACAGAATTATTACCATGTGGGGGAAAAAAACTTTTGTTTTAAAAATCAGTCCTCAAAAACAGCGTGCTGATTATGTGGAACACCCACTGAAGTATTTAGAGGCACTGGAGTGATTTAAAACAGTTCAATAACACAAATGTGTGTGGTTGTGTATTTTAATATACACACACAGGTGCACACCAACACATACAACATGCATACATAACGTCAGGAATTCAAGGACTTCCCAAGAGTCCACAGAAACCAAAAGGATAACCAAGGAATTTTATAAACTTTATGACAACAAGTAAGACAACTCAAAGGAAAGTGACAAACTATGAGATTCCAAATTAGCAGAAATGACTTAAGAAACAGAAAATCTGAATGGACCTGGATCCTGTAACAAAACAAAACAAAAAAAATTAATTAGTACTGCAGAATCTTTCCAGAAAGAAAACCCCAGGCCCACATGGCTTCATAACAAATTCTAGCAAACGTGTCGTGTACAACATGCGTGGAGAATCCTCAGCACATTAGGGGGTAGAGAACAAGGAGATCCCTTTGAAAACGCATTTTTATTCTATACTTGGTGACGAGCTCAGCAGTTTAGGGGCTGTGTGTCTGTCCCGTAAGCTTTACTGTTGGGGTGTGAGCTGTCTGGGTCCCGTGCGAGGGCCTGGCCTGGCTTCCAGGGGAGGCCATGGTAGAGCTGGAGGGAAGCGACGCAGACGAGGGACAGCAATGGGTGTGCGGTGCGGCCTGCCCTCTCCTTACTCCTGGCCCCAGACCAGCTCCACGGCTGCCACCGGGCGGACTCTGTACACACGAAGAGAAGGGTCACAGGAGTTATGGATTCTCCCGTGAATGCACTCTAAAGGCCAGAAGGGGTGAACAGGACCAAGAACCACAGAGGCCAGGGCTTTGGTTATATTGACTGCTTTGCTTTTCCACAGGAAACGGGGCCATCTTCACCGGCCTTCCCTCCTGAAAACACACGGTCCAACCCAGCGTGCGCAGAGGATGGTGACCCTCAGTAAAGGGAGGAAGTGGCCTACAGAAACAGTCTGGCCTTTAGATGGTCAGGAGGAGCCATCAGCCAAGCCACTAAATGGGGAGGGTACCCCACTTTTCACAGACGCATAAGACACGAGCCAGCTGAAGACCACTGAGGCAATCACTCCACACAGAGGCAAGACCACGCAGCACGCACATCTGAGGCGAGGTGACTGCTCCTGCCCTTCCAAGAAACCGGCACAGCACAAGGTGCAAACACACGCATTTCTCAGTAATCGCTCTCAACCACCACACCTTCCAGTCACCACCCACCCAAGCCGGCTCTTCTGCCCGCTGTGCAACCAGCTTCCCTCCCCGGGGCATGTTCTCTAGCCGTAAATCACAGGCTGTCAGCTGCTGGAAGCAAGTCTGCCCGGCTGCCGAGCAGGAGATGCTGGTCTGAGGCCCCTGAAGGCACCACCGAGTCACGGCCAAGAAAGGCAGCTCCATCCCAGGCTCCGGGAGAAAGGGGCCCACGCCATGTGGCTCAGGGGTGCCACGAGTCCCCAAGAACTGTCCTGCGAGCTGAGGAGCACTGCAGGACACCTGGCTGCAAGACAGCCCATTCCCCGTCCCTCAGGAAGACGTGACATCGCCAGCAGATGGCACAGGGCCAGGAAGGGCAGCCTCCCCCGTTCTGTGCCCCTGAGTCCCATTTCCAGGCTGAGGAGGACACCAGGCCCCAGTACCACTGTTCCTGATGTGCACACACAAAGGGGACAACACGTGATCAGAAAGGACCATCGGCACCAACACTTCAGTTCCAGGCTGGCTGCCACTCAGAGCTTGACCGATGGTCCTCGTGGGAGCCACAGAGCCCAAATAGGACCAAACCTTCCATGGAAGGCAACAAAGGCTAATTGCTGAGCACCCTTCAAGTAAACCCAAAGGCACTGTACAGAGGGATTCTCTTAACTCACACTCCAGGACCCCTCCCACGAGGTCAGAGAAGAAACCTCACCACCACCTCTCTTCCACCACCCTCCATTTGCCCACCCTGACACACACACACACACACCTGGAGGCTTGCAAAAATAAAAGCGGGGGGAAGGACATGAAAGGTGCCGTCATCTCCCTAAGAAATCAAAGCAAGCTGAAACTAGATGAGGGAGCACCAAGAAATACAGAGGAGAGCTGACCTGGAGGGCACGCCCAGCGGCCACTCAGAGGGACAGGCCCGAGGGAGGGGAGGGCAAGCCAGCCCGCCCAGAGGCGCCTCCAGCCTCAAGAGGCAGCGGGCAGCTGCTCCCCTCAGAGTGTGCCTGCTCTGTGTCCTCAGGGCTGCTGCTGCTGCTAAGTCACTTCAGTCGTCTCCAACTCTGTGTGACCCCATAGACGGCAGCCCACCAGGCTCCCCCGTCCCTGGGATCCTCCAGGCAAAAACACTGAAGTGGGTTGCCATTTCCTTCTCCAATGCATGAAAGTGAATTCACTCGTGTCCAACTCCTAGCGACCCCATGGACTGCAGCCCACCAGGCTCCTCCATCCATGGGATTTGCCAGGCAAGAGTACTGGAGTGGGTTGCCATTGCCTTCTCCACATCCTCAGGGCTACATACATTAAAGGGAAAAGAAAAAAACTTCCTCGACTATGGAAAAATTCTAATTGCTGAAGTTGAGCTTTCAATGGTTGGGATAAACAGCTGACTATTATCGGCTAAAACCCAGAAGGAAAAATTACAATTCTGATAAAACACATTTATTAATACAGCAAGTAAACTTAAAAGGATTTTAAGTACATCAATATGTAAATAACACTTAACAGTTATAAAGAAATGTTTAAACAATCAAAACAATCACATCTAGCTTTATCTTCCTGCTGTGTGTTTAATCTTTCCCTAACCTAACGGTGAAATCCCAACCATAAACACACACCTTCACAGGCAGGCAGATGGAGGCCCCCCCGCCAGCCCCTGAGCGCAGCTTCCAGCGTCCCGCCTGGAAGAGGAGGCCGCACAAGAGCTCAGAGGACACCGGACGACCATGCCCTCCTGTCTTCAGATGTCAACCTGCTTGTGACGATGCATTCTACCACCTTATTAGCCGCCGAGCTTTCTCAACCGCTCTGAGCAGGACATGAAGAGGTCAGGATCCTAACAGCAAGCTGCACTTAGATGTTCCCATTTAAATGACCCCTCGCTCCCCAGACCCAAGCACTTGGGCCACCTCTGGCCTCACCACCCGGAGGAGCCGTTTTTCCAGGCAGGGGGCAGACGACTGGGAAGCCATTCAGGTGGCTCTCACCTGGCCCGGCCACCCCGACAAAGCCTGGTCAGACACCACAAACCATGAGCAGCCACACAAAGGCACAGGCAGGCTTTCCACCACCTCTAATACATGAAGTTCAAACACTATGAAGCTAAAGAAGCTCAAAGCTCTGCCCTTAAAAGGATCAGAATCAATCTGAAGAGCAGTGAAGATGCTGCTGCACCTCGACCTTCACACTGAGAAGCTAAACCCCGAGGATGGGAAAGACCAGAGGGACAGTCTTGGAGGCAGAGCCACACCAGCGGACTTCCAATCCCTCCCAAACAGGCCTCACTAGGACCACTGACTTTACCGCTGAAGATTCTTCAGACGAAAGCAGACTCTCAATTGACTGACGAGTACCAAAAATACTGACCGCACAAACTATTTGCCTAACACACGACATACAAAGGATACAAAACACACAATTCCTATCCCAGAAACTGAGCAACGATCGACATAGAGCTTGCACAGCTCCCAGAGCAGAGGTCAGAGGAGGGGGCTGTGCTCCCCAGAGAACAGTCCCAAGCAGAGCTGGCTAGGACGCAGGAAGGGGCAGGGGCCGAGCTCTGGAGCCGAGCCTAGCAGGAAGACAGCACTATGTGCAGAAGTGAGACAAGAGGAGGGAGACACAAGGAGAAAGGGGAGAAGAGCCTCGCCTGGGACCAGACGGGCAGAGCTGAGCCTACTGAACCGAAGGGCTTTGACGGGGCAGGCCACGTGGGCAGCAGAAACGAGCATGGGACGCAGAACACCCAGAGGCAGTGCCCCTGCCCAGAGGGACCCTCAAGACGGGGCGGGCCACCGAGTGGAGGGCGGGCAGCAGCGGGCAGACACCTGCACTCGAGGTGAGGACCTGGGTGGAGGCTGGGGGGAGGCGGCGGGGGCAGCCAGCGTGGAGTAAAGGAGGGCTGGGCCAGGGAGACACCTCGTGCCACGTCCCTGCCGTGGGGTTCGGCACTGGACTTGGCCTGGGGGGCACAGACAGCACCAGCCGGCACCCTCCTCTGCTGCGGGGCCGCACTCAGAACTCGGGCGGGAGGAGGGCAAAGCCACAGCATGGCAGACGCTGCCTTGAGCTGTGGAGCCTGAAGCACCAGAGGTGAGCAGAGCCGGAGCTCTGGGAGCGAGGACAGAAACCAGGGATGAAGGTCAGGGAGACTCAGGCACAGACAGAGCGCGCTGGAGAGCAGGGGAGGGTGGCCAGGCAGCCAGGTGGGTGGGGGCTTCAAGGCGGGGCACCGCCACCTGGGCGGAGGGACATTGGCCAGAGAGTCTGCATCTGTCTCCCATAGGGCACAGAGCTCTGTGTCTGTCTCTCATCCAAGGGTCGGGGGGGGCGCAGCAATGGCCGAGTCCCTTCCCCTGCAAGCGTGGGCCCAAGCTGGGCCGCCGGCGAGGGCGCACCTGTCCTGCAGGACACGTCACCCCACCACACAGCAGGTGTACAAACCAGGCCGCCGGGGAACGGAGGCCAGCCTCACACCGTGCGTGTTCTAACAAGACCCGTGCACTGGGCCGCCCGCCGCGCAGAAAACAATGAGTCACGTGAGACGAAAGCGGCCTCGGAGTTGGTCTCAGACACAGGAGGAAACTGAAGGTGCCTTATTTCTGCTGAATCTGACGACAGCACAGGAACCTTTCACAGATGTGCACACCCTGAAAACGGCCACGTTCAAAGGGTTCTTACCCCACGTTCCTCCACCCAGAACCTTGCTCCAGGCAAGTGCTGTGACTAAAATCCCAAGCAGGTTCGTCTGTCCTCTGGCCAAACACCTTAAATGAAACCACTGGGTGCTATTTCCAAAGAACCCTGGATGGACAGGCATCACACCCTCATGAGAAAGGTTCTGGGTGAGCCAGCGCCTTCTCTTCACCTCCCTGGCTTTCCATATTGTCTGTGACTGTTTCACCCTTTAACAAGGTGTACTTATGACAGTGATAGAATGGACAGAAGAAGCCTCACTGTGAAGGGGGGACACACCCCAGACGCTGGCAAAGAGGACAGAACACCCCTGTCCAGTGCCAGGGCAGGGGTCACGGAGTGGCAGGGCGGGACGCACAGAGAGCCACCCGTCGGTCTGTGAACCTGCAGGGCCAGGGCGAGGAGGGCACAGCTGCCAGTGCGAGCAGAGCACAGCAAGTCCAAATGGCCACGAGCCTCCATTTTTAATACTGTGTTTCCTTTCCTTGAATTTCCTAGATTTCCACTAATCCTAATGCTTAAGGAGGGCCTAAACCAAAGAGTGTTTCAAAGAGATAGAATTAAGGGGCCTTCCAATGACATGAAGCCGCCGGATACTTGTTTCCCTCCCACAAGAGTTTAAAAAAAAAAAAAATCACCGCTGCAAGAGGAATATGCTTCAAGGGAAATAAAAATCAAGCCCCAGTTTCGACGGTACTTGTTACGAGTCCACCTGTTTCGCCTAGCCCACACTAATGAGCAGGTGGATAGAGTGAAGCCAAGTGCATCAAAGGAGGCAGATGGAATCCTGAAGCGCAGCACACCTGCAGGTTTCGTCATGCACAGCGGACGCCGAGCCTCCCCGTTCAGGTCTGACGAGCTCATGGCGAAACCACTCCTGCCCGGGAGAGCTCAGCACCAACACTGCTTCCTCCTGCCCGGGCAGGCGGCGGCAGCAGCAGCAATTAGACCAGATTTCTCCTTCAAAAGAAAGGAAAGGAAAGAAGGCACATGATTCCAGGGAGACCCTAGGGCTTTTTTTTTTTTTTCCTCCAGAGGAACCACCGGGCTTCTGAGGCTGCAGAAGAGATGGGCTTGCCCCCGGGAGCACGCAGGGCCACCTCCCCTGGCAGGATTCTCGAAGCAGGCAATACCCTTGCCGAGGGCACATCTCCCCAGAGAGCACCAGGGCGTGGCTGCCAAAGCACCTCGGCCTGCAGGGCTTCCTCCTCTAGGCCAACACGGGGGCAGGGACGTGGGGTTCAACTTTGCTAAGGCTTTGAGAAAATCACTTTACTCCTCAGGAGGAAGACACAACAGGCCTTCACTCCTCCTGAGTGTAAAATGGGGAGGCCTCCTGGTATAAAGCCCTTCCCCACTTGAGGCCAGTGAAGGGGCAGGAGGGTGGCAGCGGGCTCGCCAACACCTGTGCCCCAGGCGGGAAGAAGGAGCAGAACTTGGGAACCACCTAGAAACAAGCAGTGAGAGGATCAAAAATGCTCAAAAAAATAAATAAAAGGACGGACCTCTGGGCCCAGCCACAGCAGAAACTGGGCAGGAAGTGACCCCACGACCTTCTCAAGCCAAGAGGCCCCAGCATCCCGAGGACTTGAGTTGGAGGAAGCCACAGGACCGCTCGCTGGTGGCCTGAGCACAAAAGCCCACCGCCACCAATTCTGGGCAAGGGCCACAAAGGCCCCGCCAGCTGCAGGCCCCGGGGGTGGTCACCGCTGGCTCCAGCCCCGCAGTGGAGGCACCCACAGCCCAGGTGCCCTGACCCAAATACAGCAACAGCCTCAGGAGGGGTGGCTTCCAGGCCAGGGGGCGCTGCCAGGAGACCCCAGGAGCCTATCAAGGACACAGATTCCAGACTAGGCGGAAGAGGTCTAAAGCAGGACAAAAGTGAGTCAGGAAGCGGCACCCATGTCCAGACGGGTCTACCCTGCAGGCCCAAGTGGACTGACAGGCTCAGTGGCGTTCGTCAGACCCTTGTTTCTCTATGACCTAAGACTTCTCAATGTGACTCACCCCAAAAAACTAAGAATCCACTTACACTCAAACCTTCAAATAAACCATCTCAGACCTATTCACCCCCCATTCTTCACCAGGACTTGATGCGCCGCACACGCCCACCTAGGAACCCTACAGCGAGAGCCTTGTGACTAGGACCACTCCCTCCCCTCTGCTCCACGCTCAGCACCATTCTCGGCCAGCCTCCCCCAGCACCGACCCCCAACAAAGCAGAGAGTCCTCCTGAAGCACCTCCCCACACAGGTGGCTGGAACAAGAGCTGCCTGCAGCCACAAGCTGAGACCCATGTTTCGTCACTATTACAGGTGGGTATGCCATAAAAAGTCTCTAGAAGACCTCAGAAACAAAGGAAGTATAAATTGTTACACTTAGAAAAAAAATCTACTGCTACTATTGTAGCAAGGAAGTGGAAAATATATGCTGAAACAAAATCTTACACAGGAGTTTTCAGATCAGCCTTATTCAGAGTATCTCAGAATTCTGAGTAACTACAATGGAGTATTAAGAAGGAAGCACTGACAGGCTACAACATGGAAGTCCTATGGGAACACGAGGCCAAAGAAGCCAGATTCAAAAGGTCACACTGTACACGATTCCACTTGTATGAAACATCGTCGATAAGCAAAGCCAGAGAGACAGAAAGTGGGTCACTAGCTGCCAGGAACTGGGAGTGCTGGGGGGCAACGGATGAGGAGGTGCTGCTCATGTGTGTGGGGTTTCCTTCTGGGGTGATCAGAGTATTCTGGAATTAGACAATGGTGACAATTGTATCTTGTGCACGTACAAAATGATCACTGAACTTTAAAGGGCGTATTATGCAAATTATATCTCAACTTATTAAAAAACCATTGTAATAACATATTACATTTATTTACAGAATAAAAGGACACATGAAAAAACAGACATCACCTCAACAGACTACAGGAATTCAGGATAGGTTTTATTTTTTAAGGTTTTTTTTTTTTTAATGTCTTGAGATAGTCTCATCATTTAAATGACAGTCCTTCCTGAAGATATTGTGAATGAAAAGACACAGATGAGAGAACATTCTCGGAGCGGAAGAGGCAGGGCAGAGTGCTGTCCTCTGCTTCTCCCACCTCCTGACCCTCTGCCCCGGGCCATCACGCCATCAGCCCCACTTTCCCCAGGCCCTCTCGCCTCCTACACCCCGTCAGAACCTGCCACTGCCAAAGAGAGAAGATGGGAGGACACCCAAGAAGATGACATCACACTGAGTCACGGCACAAATGCCCCCGTTTAAACACAGCCCAAAACAGCCTGCTCTCCTCTAAGCGGGCCCTGGGCCCTCCAGCTTCAGAGACAAGGACAAAGTCGCCCACTACAAGGACCACAGGGCCCAGGGAAGGGAGCCATGACCCCAGGGCTTCAGGTGTGGCAGCATCCCCTCCCCCAAAGACTTTAAACTAAACTTTCCTCCCCGTCTACCCTAGAAAAGTACCACCAGACAAGCAAAGGCGGCAGCCAGGAAAGGGTGCACGTCCGCTCTGCACGTGGTACGAACACCCAGAGCATCTGAACAAGAACAAATTCCAAATCACCTGCCTTGTTCCCTTCACACTGGTTCCAACCATTTTCCTCTGTAACATGTCTAAGCAGCAGGAAGCCTGGGGAGGACACTCCCCTGCCCGCCCACTGGCTCTGGCTCTGTTCTGCAGGCACCAGTGCCCCCTGGCGGCGAGGCACAGCATCACCAGTCCATCCCCTTCACCCGGGCAGAAAGTCGATCGTCAACAGCACAGGGCCAGCCCTGGGTCCCAGGGTCCAGCGCAAAGCAGCAGACGAAAGACACCGAGTTGATCATCGTGTCGGGATTCAATGTCTCCTGTGTTTCAGCCACTTCACAATGAAACCAAGGGATTAAATAGGGCTTGTCCCTGCCATTCCCACAACCCCACAGACTGCTGAAGACCCACTGGGGCAGTGTTCATTTTACCAGGGCCTGAAGCGTCCCGTCCATGGCAATGACCCCCTCGATGGTCTGGAAGGAGGAGCGGGCCAAAGTGCACAGGCTCCAGTCCAGGAAACTCGCCATCTTCTTCTGCTTGACGTCAGGCCGCGTGACAAACCTGCCAGAAGGGAACAGACAGGTAGTGACAGCTCAAACCTGGCCCCGGCTGACAAGAGCCCACCCTTTCCTGGCCTACCACCACTCTCCAATGAAGACCCTGGCCCTCGGGTGGCGATTCCCACCACCACCTCTCTGGAGTCTCACACAGTCCCTCCCCTCCCAGCTCCTGCCTCCTGAGCCCCTGCTCATCCCAAGGTCCCGTGAACCACAGGCCCACCTTCACCCGAGCCCAGCAACGCCCACTCTTTGGCCCGACTCGGCATCCCTTCCCCATGGGACTCCGCGCTGCCACCTGCGATCTCCGCTCCGCACCTGCCTCAGGACTCGTTCCCCATCCTCTCTGCCTGCTGCAGAGCCCCACGCGGAGCGCCGGCCGTGTCCACGGCCCCACTGTTCCCATCACAGGTGCGTGCTCAGTGCAGCCCTCCCCACGCGCTGGCACTTGCCCACCCTCTTGCACGCTCATCTGGGCCAGCAGCCAGCCTCAGGCTCCCACACTGAAGCCTGGGCCCCCTTCGCTCCTCTCCAACCAGTGCACACGCCTGTCCCCCGGCTCTAGGACTGAGGCCTAGCCCCCATCCTCCAGGGGAGCCTGCAGTCTGGGGGCAGAAACACAGGAAGCAGGCAAACAAGAAGGAAAGAGCTGAGGGGAGGACGGGAGGCCCAGGGACAGCATAGGGAGGTGACCTGTGAGGACTGCTCACTCTGCCAGGGGCAGAGTGCCTGGGCAGCACTACCACGGAAACACGCCAGGTCACACTCGCCCCAGGAGCAGCATTTGGCAAGCCCAGCACCGTCCTCTGCACCCTGCAGGACCCTCTCATCCTGACCAGAAGCCCCCCACCCACCCCCCACAGGCCCCTCTTCTCTCAGCTAACACCACCCAGCGCTAGAATTATACTGCAGCCACGTGGAAGGTCTCTGGGTCAAAAAAACACAAAGCTGCCATTACCGTCTTCCACCACCCCCAACAGGGCACACACCCAGAGACACGGTCACCAAGGATTTACCAAACTTTAGGATGCTGGTTACCAAGGAAAACTCACATGCCACACCCTCAAGATGTCTTGTTTCGGTGGGTCTGGGAAGAGGGGCCAAAAATTTCACAAAATCTGCACTTCAGGGGGATCATCTAAAATGGATAATTGGTGATATATACCCATCTCAATGTCCCTGGCCCTGTTTAAAGCCCTTTGATGAGGGGGAGGGTGTGGATAGGATGAGGGCCACACCCATAGTGATCTGATCCTCAGCCTGACCTCCGATCAGCCCACAGGCTGAAGACAACAGCCAGCCGCCAAGCACCATACCACGCCAGCAGGCACGCACCATACCACATGGGCAGGCGCAGCATTCGCAGTGGGGCAGCCCTCAGGACAGGCAAAGGTACAGGCAGAGTGGCCCACAGGGCCGACAGGCAGCCTGGCTGGGACCCAAAGCCCTACTCAGAGACACAAGTCACGGCGCCAGCCACTCGGGGTCACACTCCCTGCTTCCTCCACCCGCTCGCCTGCGGAGTTGGCAGGAGCCCGAGGTTCTGTGTACATCCTGCAGTGGCTGACTTCCACTCCTAGGTAAAATCATACAAGGTAAGTTACCAAATCACAGTAAAACACCCAGCGCTCCTTTGCAAGTAATTATTATTATTTTTTCTTACTAAAAATGTAACGTTGGCAGCAGAGGTCCTAAAGTACAGATAAGCAAAAATGGAAAACATCTACACCACAGATGTAACGCCCAGAAAAAG
Source organism: Oryx dammah (assembly GCF_014754425.2). Taxonomy (NCBI): domain Eukaryota; kingdom Metazoa; phylum Chordata; class Mammalia; order Artiodactyla; family Bovidae; genus Oryx; species Oryx dammah. The sequence continues at coordinate 12,720,901 of NW_024070192.1, read as the reverse complement.
ACCCTTCTGCACACACTGAGAGATCTCTGAATCCTGTGCTTCCTTACTTTCTAGGAAAACTTACACCACAACTTACATCCACTGTCAATGTGGAGCCCAGAAAACACATGCGAGTGTTTTCAGAGCACCCCCCCCCAACCTTTTCCTTCTCTCAGAAAGGTAAGCGTCAGAGAGTGAGCAGCAAAACCTTCTAACAACAGGACCAGACCTACCAGGGGGACAACATGCAAAACACTGGTGGGACGGACACACCACTTATCGGTACTGCTACCACACGGCACCTGGCCCGAGAGGGAAACAGCACAGGCGAAGTGACAACCCTATTTTGTGTAAGAACTTATTGTGTGTTTTTAAATTAATAAAGGGAAAGTGAAATGTTCGTAAAATGGTGAATTTAGTTACAAGAGGGAAAAAAAATCTATTATATAACCTATAACAAAAGAAATTCCAAATGGATTAATAATTCTGTATGAAACAATAAAAAGGTAGAAAAATATCAGTCAGTCCACTCGCTCAGTCATGTCCGACTCTTTGTGACCCCAAGGACTGCAGCACGCCAGGCTTCCCTGTCCATCACCAGCTCCCTGAGCTTGCTCAAACTCATGTCCATCGAGTCAGTGATGCCATCCAACCCCATCTCATCCTGTTGGCGCCTTCTCCTGCCTTCAACCTTTCCCAGCATCAGGGTTTTTTCAAATGAGTCAGTTCTTCACATCAGGTGGCCAAAATATTGGAACTTCACCATCAGTCCTTCCAATGAATATTCAGGACTGACTTCCTTTACGATTGACTGGTTTGATCTCCTTGCTGTCCAAAGGACTCTCAAGAGTCTTCTCCAATACCACAGTTCAAAAGCATCAATTCTTTGGCGCTCAGCTTGCTTTATGGTCCAACTCTCACATCCATACACGACTACTCGAAGGAAAAACCATAGCTTTGACTAGATAGACCTTTGTCGGTAAAGCAATGTCTCTACTTTTAACATGCTGTCTAGGTTTGTCATAGGTTTTCTTCCAAGAAGCAAGCGTCTTTTAATTTCATGGTTACAGTCACCATCTGCAGTGATTTTGGAGCCCAAGAAAATAAAGTCTCTCACTGTTTCCACTGTTTCCCCATCAGATGCCATGATCTTAGTTCTCTGAATGCTGAGTTTTGAGCCAGCTTTTTCACTCTCCTCTTTCACTTTCATCAAGAGGCTCTTTAGTTCCTCTTCGCTTTCTGCCATAAGGGTGGTGTCATCTGCATATTGATTACTGCAGGTTATTGATATTTCTCCTGGCAATCTTGATTTCAGCTTGAGCTTCATCCAGCCTGGCATTTTGCATGATGTACTCTGCATATAAGTTAAATAAGGAGCGTGACAATATGCAGCCTTGACACACTCCTTTCTCAATCTGGAACCAGTCTGTTGCTCCATGTCCAGTTCTGTCGCTTCTTGACCCGCAGACAGGTTTCTCGGGAGGCAGGTAAGATGATCTGGTATTCCCATCTCTTTTAAGAATTTTCCACAGTTTGTTGTGATCCACACAGCCAAAGGCTTTAGCCTAGTCAATGAAACAGAAGTAGATGTTTTTCTGGAATACTCTTTGATTTTTCTATGATCTAATGGATGTTGGCAACTTGATCTCAGGTTCCTCTGCCTTTTCTAAGTCCAGCTTGAACATCTGGAAGTTCTTGGTTCACATACTATTGAAGCCTGGCTTGGAGAATTTGGACCATTACTTTGCTAGTGTGTGAGATGAGTGCAATTATGTGGTAGTTTGAGCATTCCTTGGCATTGCCTTTCTTTGGGACTGGAAGGAAAACGGCCCTTTTCCAGTCCTGTGGCCACTGCTGAGTTTTCCAAATTTGCTGGCATATTGAGTGCAGCACTTTCACAGCATCATCTTTTAGGATTTGAAATAGCTCAACTGGAATTCCATCACCTCCACTAGCTTTGTTCATAGTGATGGTTCCTAAGGTCCATTTGACTTCGCATTCCAGAATGTCTGGCTCTAGGTGAGTGATCACACCATTGTGGTTATCTGGATCATAAAGATCATTTTTGTATAGTTCTTCTGTGTATTCTTGCCACCTCTTCTTAATATCTTTTGCTTCTGTTAGGTCCATACCATTTCTGTCCTTTATCGAGCCCATCTTTGCATGAAATGCTCCCTTGGTATCTCTAATTTTCTTAAAGAGATCTCTAGTCTTTCCCATTCTGTTGTTTGCCTCTATTTCTTTGCACTGATCACTGAGGAAGGCCTTCTTATCTCTCCTTGCTATTCTTTGGAACTCTGCATTCAGATGGACATATCTTTCCTTTTCTCCTTTGCCTTTCACTTTGGAATGCAGAGTTCCAAAGAATAGCAAGGGGAAATAAGAAAAATATGATTCTTTGTAAAATCTCTTATGACAATAAACCTTTAAGCATAAAAGTAAAAAATAAATAAAGGAAAATAGCTACCATGTTGACATTAAAATTAGAAACTTCAGTCCAAAGAAGTAAAAGGCTACCATCCAGGCTTCCCAGGGGGCTCAATGGTAAAGAATCCGCCTGCCAGTGCAGGAGTCGGTTCAATCCCTGGCACAGCAAGACCCCACATGCCATGGAGCAACTAAGCCTGTGCACCACAACTACTGAGCCTGTGCTCTGGAGCCCGGGAGCCGCAACTGCCGAGCCCAGGTGCCGCAGCTACTGCAGCCCGAGCACCTGAGAGCCTGTGCTCCACAACAAGAGACGCCGCTGCAACAAGCAGCCCACACGTGGCAACTAGAGAGTAGTCCCCGCTCACGCCAGCTAGAGAAAGCCCATGCAGCAACAGAGACCCAGCACAACCTTAAATAAATAATAATTTTAAAAAAAGGTTACCAACCACCTGGAGAAAATATCACACCCTCCTTGAGCTAACAGCCTTCACAGAGAAAGTGCACACTAGCACAGAAAAAGCACCAAGAAACCCACAGATATTAGAAATCAGATTACAACACAGGACATAAGATGTCTGAAATAAGATTAATGTGTTGAAACTCACCAGCGATCAGTGAAATACAATCTAAACATTAATAATAAGTAGAACAAATGCACAATCCAACTGGGGGAACAGGGTTGTGCTGTAGGCTGCCTATGATGGCAGAGATTTTGAAAACTTGCTCCCAAGAGTCACTGGTATACAGATTCAACAATGTCCTTGTGTCCTGTGACTCAGAAGGCCGCCTCTAGGGGACTATCCTAAGAAAATAATCCCAAATATCAAAATAGGTTTACACCCAAAGCTAGTCAGTACATCACTACTGATAAGAGGAAGACGTGAGGTAGCTGGTTAAGAGTAAAAACAGTGGAATATAAAGGAGCCATTTAATCAGTGGTAATGTGAAATTAAGTGAAAAAACAAGTGTTAATTCAATGAGATTGTGCTATGCAAATTCCATACAGTGACAACACAGAAAAATAAACCAAAAAATACAACACATGTATTGTGTATTATGATTATAGATGGGTGGGGTTTTCCTAATTTTCCATGTTCCAACTTTTCCACATGGAGCATACACTGATTTCATAGTTAGATAAAAACATCTGCTTTTTAAAACTAATATAATCAGGAAGAATAAAGGCATATTTTTCCATTGATGAGTTTCTGTACAATCAGGAAGAATAAAGGCCTATTTTTCCATTGACAAGTTTCTGTAACGTAACACTCATATCCAAATGTCTTGGCATCAACGTAACAAAGTTACAGAACGCGCAGCCCATGTTTAAAGGTTCTGGTTAATGAAAGGAAACGGATACACATGGTAAGGGGAAGCATTCAAAGCTGATAGGGTAGACAGGCAGCTCCCTCATGGAACTCCAGAAAACAGACGCCGGTGGGTCAAAGGCCACATATGACCACTCTTCATAGCCAGGGTCTCACTGTAACAGCTCACCAAAAGAAGACAGGTGAGTCAGAACCCACCTGTGAGGCAGGTTACCTAGAGCAGCTCTAGACCTGAGGTCATCTGCCCTTTCCACGGCTAAAGGAAACTGGGTGTGCACCTACAGCCTAGCTAAATCAGCTGGAGCTCTTTTAACGCGCTAAATAAAAACCCGGCCGCAACCTCACGAACGCCAGCTCGCCCGACCACTAGATGGCGGAGGAGCAGCCAGTCAGCAGCGCACAGGCCACCAGGGGTCTCGCTACCACCTTTCTGGAGGACAGCTGGAGAAGAAGCGTTTAGGGTTTCACCCCTCCTCACCCCACAGTGCAGTACTCCACCAGGTCAAGCTCAGCAGAACGCTACCAAATCAGTACTGCTGATAATAAAGACATGATGCTTCAATTAACAAATTTAACAAACATTTGGGGAAAAGGAGACTTTCAACTTGATCAACCTTTCCAGTAGCTGCATTTAAAACCCCTAGAATGTTCATTCCTCTTCTAGGAATTCATCCCTAAGAATCAATCAGAAATCAAACAATCTATGGCTACCAGAGAAAGGGGTCAGGGAGGGGAACTGGGCAACGGCAGTCAAAAAGGTAAAAATTTCCCGCTATAAGATGAATAAGTACTAGAGATGTAACATGCAACATGATAAATATAATTAACACTGATATATTCATATATGAAAGTTGTTGAGAGTAAAACCTGGGGGGGAGGGGCGATAACGGATAGGGAAAAAAGGAGTTATTATGAGATTATATGAAATTATGTCTGTGAAACTTCTGAAAACTGGGAAGCACTACAGAACATGATAAATCTTTCATTCAATTAAAAAAAAAAAGTAAATCCAAAGTCATCACAAAGAAAGAGTCATCACAGGAAAAAAAATTATTTTCCTGTATCTTTACTTTTGTATCTACATGAGATGATACCTGATCACTAAGCCTACTGCGATAATCATTTTATGATTTATGTAAGTCAAATCTCCATGCTGTAAGCCTTAAACTTGTACAGTGCCATACGTCAATTATATCTCAACAAACGTGGAAGGAGAAAATAGAGCCAATCAAATGGGTACGAAGTTCCGTGTTGAGTGTCTGCTGCTGTTGCTAAGTCGCTTCAGTCGTGTCCGACTCTGTGCGACCCCACAGACGGCAGCCCACCAGGCTCCCCTGTCCCTGGGATTCTCCAGGCAAGAACACTGGAGGGGGTTGCCATTTCCTTCTCCAATGCACACAAGTGAAAAGTGAAAGTGAAGTCACTTAGTCATGTCCAACAGCGGTGCTAATTTTACTAACAAAAGGTCTACTCATGCAGTGGGGCTGGAGAAAGAATACGTCACACTTTCGTCACACTTTCGTCCCGTCTGGAAGACCAAAGGTCTAGGCCAGCCTGCCGGCCCCGGAACAAACCTGCATTTCCCCCACCCCGGTGCCAGGGATCGACACGCCCACCGGCAGTGGAGAACGGAAGACCCAGCAGTTACATCTCTGGGGATGACAGTACATGTGAGTCTTATTCTGCACTTCTTTTTAATCTTTCAAAACACACATGATTACTTTCACAGTTAGAAAGAAACCCATGCTTTTTCATTCCTTGTCAAAACCATGAGAAAGCTCTGTCGCTGACTTTCTCCTCACCCAGGGGAGGTATATCAGACATGTTCAGGTGCTTCCTTCTTCACTCCTAAAATCAGCCTCTTGAATTCAGGCTCTGCCCAACGGTTTAGCAAGTACTTCCACAAATACTTCCTTCAGTGTCCCTAAATGCCCCATAAATCAAGCATGTCTCTTCCCACCTTGCACAAGATCACGGCTACACACCTAAGACAAGGTGACTCTGAAGTGTTGCCACAATCAAGACATCCAAAAGCTCTTACAGCCAGTTGTCAACTTTCATAAACATGGAGGGGGGATAAAAGTCAAATTTTTTAACTCGTTTACACTCTACACATACTTTAAATCACATCATACAAAAGATTTGCTTTCTTCCATTCTCATATTCCATGAAACAAGTTACTCAGTTTTCATACCCATCTTTGGCACCTTTTTTTATTTCTGAGACTTCTCAGGCCCTGCTGCCTGGGTTGTCTTACGCAGCTCATCAGAAAAATCCATCTGTGCCTGCTTCAGGCACAGACTGTTTTTAGTTAACGTGTGATGTTTGGGGATTTTTATCCCTAGCCACAGTGATGCAATCACAGCCCATGATCTCACAAACCAGTGTGGACTGCTCTCCAAGTGACTTCCAAAGGCTCTTTTAACTGACACCCCGCTGGAGAAGAGGTCTGGCCCCACAAAACTGCCACACCTGTTCAAAATCTGCGCTCCCTTGATGGGCCCACGAGCCACTAACCTGGCATCAGGTAACCCTGAGCCCCTAACCAGCACTGACGGGGGCCACATCAGGGTCAGGTTCCCTTTACCAATGCTGGGTTCCCTCAGGGAAAGCAGCACAGTCCGCGGGACAGCAAAGATTCCCCAGGCCTCGCAACCGAGTGTCCTCTCTGATGACAACAGAGAGACAGGTAACAGAGGGCAAATCGACTCAGAAAGCACTTACTTGGACACAAGGACAGCAGCTGCGTCTCGGGCCTTGTCACTGACGACCAGGTAAGACTACAGGGAAGGGTAAAAGGACAGGCGTCATTACACACGTTAATATAAACATCAGGGACCCGCTCGGCCGCCTGGTCCCTCACTCAGCAGATCCACACTGCTCAGGGTGCAGGCTCAGCAGCAGAGGCCAGACACTCTGAAGCTGCATGAACCACTCATGAACATGAGCTCAGGGCTGCAGCTGCCACACGTGTGCTCACTCTCAGGGGAGAGCCCAATCCGCACGCAGCGTGTGGCCACACTCCTTGAAACGTACATTTGCAAAAGTGAGTGAAAAATGAAGCACGTGTGTTGCTACCCAGAGTGTGCATGGAACAGGCCTGGGGCTGCCAGCACAATGGCATTCAGAACAGCCAGGAAGCCCTGCTCAAGCACAGGAAGGCTGCAGTTTAACACAGTGACTCTGACACCTCTAAGAGGTTTCCAATTCTCAACTGCTTCCCAAATGAAATACTTATAAGATCTTTCTCCTGAAGGACAAATCTCTAGAAACTGGGCCTCTCCTTGGGCAATCCCACTTAGGAGACAAGCACCTAGAGGGTAACCAAACTCAGCTAGAAACAAACCACCCATCTAGAAAAGACTATTAACATTTTAGAAATAAGGATACAGTGGTGCACCTTTACCCTTAACGACTCTGAGGGAGATGTCTACTTACTGATGTGAGGCATTCAGACCAAACTGCTCCAGGGAAAAGCAGGTCCCAGAGCAGCAGGACACCCAGGGCCCTGTACATGTGGGCCACGTGGAGCAGTGTGAAGAACAGGCTGGCAGCCAAACCCCTGGATTCAAATGTGGATCCACCACATGGGAGAAAGAGAGCTGGCAAAGGCATTTATTTTTATACATGTTGCCTCCTCAGTAAAATGAAGATAAACAGCAGCTAACTGTCTCATTAAGCAGGATGAAAGGAGTTAATATATCAAAAGCCTCTTAGAAGAATGTCTGGTGCAGAGCAGGCATCCAGAGCAGCTTAGTTTAAGTGTGGCAGGCGTCCTGCCCACCAGTGCCCACGCCCTGTGTAATCCTCCCATGTGGGCTGGACACAATGACTTGCTTCTAACCAAGAGAATTTGGCAGGGGGTAGGATGTCACGTCCATGATGAGGTCACACTAACGTGTGACCTCTGCCTTGCTACAGACCCTGCCACTTGCTGGTTTTTCACAGAGTAAGCCACCACTGTTGGGGGTGGGGGGGGCGGCTGCATGGCAAACAGCCAGCAAAGCACTGAAGCCCTCAGCCAACGTCCTCAAGATCTGACGCCTGCCAACAACCATGAGAGCTTGGACGCAGACCTGTGCTAGGTGAGCTCAGCCCGCAGCCTGGGGAGACCTTGAGAGAGAGGGCCCAGTGAAGCCACGGCCAGATTTCCTAATTCACAGAAACCGTGAGATGATGAACGTGTGCTGTGTTAAGTCATTCAAGTTCAGGGTCATATTTTCCACAGCAGAATATACAAAAACCTAAATCTATACACATAATGCATGCATCAGGAGAAAACCTTGAAGAAAAAAAAAAACACAAGTGTTATCTCCAACACTAGTAGTTAAGAGATTTCACTTTAATATTTTTCCTGCTTTTCTTTACTTTCTGATTTTCCTATGATGATCATGTATTATTTACATAGTGCTAAAAATTAAAAGTTAGATTTTAAATGGACCTTTAATTTCTCTTATCACTGCCCCCTGAAACCCCCTTTATGCTACCATCAGAGTATCTGAATTATCTACAGAGAAATGAGATTTGCTGAAATAATTCATCCTGATCCCTGTAAGAATTATCAGTTTCATGTTAAGTTATGAAATGGAATTCCACCTCACTGAAAAAGAGTAACAACAGCTGAAGAAATATCCAAGCGTCACAAGTGTACCTATTAAGTCCCAGCGGCAGGATGGCACGAGAAAGGACACTGGTCAGCGATTCATTACTGCAGGGCCACACTCACCTCCGCTACCTGGAGGATACGGTCCATGGTGGACGCTCGCTCTTGCCCAGGCTGAGAGAGGAGGTTTCCGTCGAGGCGGGAAAAATCAAACGGGATCAGGCAGGTCACAGAGAGCCAGAGAAGCAGCATGTAGCGGGTCTCCCAGGTCTATGGGGCCGAGACAGAGCGACATGATTCCTATGTGGAGGGCATCCATGCGGTCCCACTGCCCCTCCCGCTCAGCGCCCACCCAGGACTCCAAACACACAATGCTCTACCACACGACCTCTGGCACTCGGCCTGGCTGCTACCTCGGCAGGCAAGAAAAACAGCAAGACGAACCAACAAAAATCATCAACATGTCAGTATAACGGCTTCTTATCCCTGGCACCCTTCAGCGTGCAATCAGCATTTCAAGAAAAATGGAAAACAGAGTAAAAGACTAAAAAAACAGAAGCCTTAAGAGTAAAGAAAAAAATTCTCAACTTCTTGCCACAGAGGAGTCAACAAAACAAGATTCCGCTTTGGCTCCAGACTCCCTATGGGAGGCGTGAGAAACAGAGGAGAGCAGGCCACACACACGGCAAGACAATTTCCTGAGTTTGAAGTTACAACCCATGTGTCCTTCTGAACGAGTCCTGCGCCCGAGCTCCCTCCGTAGCACACACAACTGCAAGGCTGGCCATCGGCAGCCATCTGGGAGCCTGACCTGTGGGAACATTCCCACTGCCTCCTAACTGATGAGGCTCACTCTGTGCTCAGACCGCTGGCACACACCATGTGGCTTATGCCTAACACCTGTTCACCTGCCGTGTTTTCCTATGTACCTGGCAGAGTACCCATGTGACCAGCCTCCTAGAAACTATGGGTGCTGGCCCCTGTGATCTTCCTGTTGGACACTTCATGTGTTCTCACAGCTTGGTGCTGTGGGAAATCACAAGTGCCTTGGGTGACCCAATGGAGAGAAGACTCTGGAAGCTCATGCCTGGTTTCCTCTGGACTTCACCCCATATGCCTTCTCCCTCTGCTGATTTTGTTGGAGTAAGTCATAGGAGGATAACTAGACGCCAATTCTTGTAGTGGTCCTAGGGAATCCCTAAACTTGGAGTGGTCTTGAGGACCCCCAACATAGTTCTATTTTAAGTTAAAAAAATTTTGGATAATAATAGTTATCATCACACCATATTCAGGTATAGTTTTCTTTATAAAGGGCATTTTGAAAAGAAAATAATTTAAAGCAACATACGTAAAAAGAGAAGATCAAAGGAACAAATGAAAAAGAAGGAATGGCATAAAATAACACACGATAAAATTGAAGGAAACAGGAACGGAACCTGCCAGTGTAGAAGCAGGCAAACCAAGGAATCAGCGAGGAGTGGGGAGGGGAAAGGGACACTTACTTCATGGTCTTTAGGATTCTGATTTGTAAACATGTCTAAAACAGGGTGCACGTCAGCCACTTCATGTGGAAATAAACGAAGAAATGTTTTATATCCTCGAACCTATCAAATAAAAAGATACTGAGTTATATAACTAGAAAATACAGAAAGTAGCAAGATTATTTCTCTATTATCAAAAATCACCACCTATGCCACCCAATGATCGAATTACATATTACAGTGATACAACTCAGTAAGACTAAACAATAAGAAAGCCACCTTTCCTTCTTGAATCATTTCAGAAATGTGTTCTGTCCGAATTTGACCAACCAATCTTGGCCCATCAGAAATACAGGTATGTTACAAACTAACAAGTTTTGCTTCTACCTTGATTATGAGGAATAAGTCCTCGAGAACCCAAAAGGTCCCAGATTCATTAAGGCTTCCGTGAAATGCGGCGCTACACCTTCAGGAGACCCTACATTCAACCAACCGAGGGCAAGGAGTGTGCACGCAGGCCTCTCTCCGCCACAATACAGGCCCCACAGAGGCAAAACCCCAGCTGGGAGGGCCGAGTCTCTCCCATGGTGCATCTACAGGCCAGCACACACATCACCAGGGAGCCTGCAAGAATGCAGAGTATCAGGCCTCATCCCAGACCCCTTATCTAGGAATTCGCACCCCACGAGATCCCCAGAAACCCATCTGCACATTCATGTCTGAGAAGCATTTCTGCTTCCAAGCTTGTTCGCCTTCTCCTCGTAGGAAACTTTTCTCAGTTACTCACATATATATACATGAATGTATGTGTACATATACCCTCTCCCTCCCTTTCTGGTTAGCTGATGGCTTATCCATTCAAGTGCAAGATGATGACAGCAATGCTGAAAAATGCTGTTGCAGCCAAAGGACCCCCTGGGTCGCTAACAACTGATCCCCAGCACATGGTAAAAAGAGAAACGATGAAACCCACAACTTTTGTGTGAGAACCATCTTTCCTGGTAGCATTTTGGAAGGTACCTCTGGACCAAGTTTATCAAGAAAGTGTTTTGCCAGCTACAATGTTCTATCTAAATATTACCTTGGAGATGATGTAAAGAAATTTAAAAGCCAGATGTACAAGGTCTGCAGGAGATGTCTTGTTTTGCACAAATTCCAACAACAAGTTCAACATCCATTCTAGGGAAAAACAAACATAAAACATTTGCTATTAAATTAAACGTCAACATGACATTAAAACAAAATGCCCTCGGGGTTTCGTATGTAGCAGAGCAGCTCCCTCGCTGCGATCTATTGAAAGTCAGCCCTCGACACAAGGGTTTGTCGCTCCGGCCCCGCCGGGGTCGGTGGCCGTCCGTGTCCGTGCCCGGCATCGCTCTCGCGCTCTCTCGCGCGCGCTCTCTCTCTCTCCCTCCGTGGGGCCCCGCCTCTCCGCGGGCGGGCGGCCGCCGTCCTCCACGGGGGGGGGGGGGGGGAGGGGACGAGAGTCCGGGGGGGCCGCGGGGCGGCCCCGCCGTCCCCTTGCCCGCGGTGGGGGCAGGGGGACGCGCGGGGCCGGGGGGCCGGCGGCGCGCGTCCGCGCACGTGTCCCTTCCCTCTGTCCCGGCTGGCGGGGAGAGGGAGGACGGCACGCGGACGTCGGCGCGGCCCTTGCGGTCTCCCCTTCTTCAAAAAAAAAAAAAAATGCCCAAAGGAAAAAGAGCTATTTAGAAATATCAGAATAGTTTAATATTAGTAAATCTCTATAATCCAAGTATCAACAGAGCAAAAGAAAAGGTTTCATCTTCAGTTTCCAAAAGGGAATTAGAATTAACATTCACTCCTGCTTTTAAAATGTAGAGAAAATATTATTTATTACTCTGTCTCAAATCAATATCTAATACCATGCTTTACAGAAGACATCTCTACAACTACTATGTTTAGAACCATCTGGCTCTAAACAACAAATAAGACAGACAAAAAGGATTAAAAGGATTTCCACTTCCAGTTATAAAGGAATAACTGATATGGAACTATCTTACCACTACCAACAATTAGACAACCCAACAATTGGACTAGGTCAGCCAAAAAGTTCCTTGGGTTTTCAAGTAAAAATAAAAGACATATTTTCATTTTCACCAAGGATTTTATCAAATAACATATTCACCATTTTGTTCCACTACATTTTGCCATGTTTCAGGCAACTTTATAATTTCATCTTCCCAAAACTCTTTTATCTTTTTGAGCAAATTACTGTTCCAGGTGCCTTTTATAGCCTTCCAGGGAATTTGAAATCTTTTCCATCAGGAGAATTCAGTAAAGACCTTTGAAATGAACAGAAATCCAAAGGTGCAATGTTGAGGCTTCCCTGGTGGCTCAGCAGTAAAGAATCTGACTGCCAATGTAGGAGACACCGGTTCGATCTCCGATCCAGGAAGATCCCACAATCCATGGAGGAGCTAAGCCCGTACGCCACAACTACTGAGCCTGTGCTCTCGAGCGAGATCCGCCACTACTGAGGCCCGTGTGCCCTAGAGCCCGTGCCCCACAGCAACAGAAGCCACTGAAAGGAGAAGCCCACGCGCCACACCTAGAGAAAAGCCTGCGCAGCAACAAAGACCCAGCACAAGTCAAAAATACATCTTTTTTTTCCAAAAACAGGTGCAGTGTCTCTTGAATATGGCAGATGCATTAGAACAGCCAAGCTGTAATGGTTTTTGCCAGATCATCAACGAAACATGCGACCTTGTGTTATCCTGATGGAAGATGATGTGTTTTCTGCTGACTGATTCCAGATGCTTTTCTTCCAATGCTGCTTTCAGTAGGTCTAACTGGGAGCAGGATTTGTTAGAATTAACTGTTTGGTTTTCCAGAAGAAGCTCATTAAGAGAGGACTCCCTGCCAGTCCCACCATAAATACAGCATTGCCTCCTTCGGATGAAGACCGGCCTTTGGTGTGGTCATTCAGCTCACCTGCCCCATAATCTCTCTTGCTCCACGCTGCTGTATCGCACCCACGTCACTGCCCATCACAGTTTGTTTTTAAAAACAGAACCCTTTCACTATGTTTCAGTAGAGTACCACATGCAGAAATATGGTCAAGAAAAGGTTTTTTCGCAACTTATGCAGGACCCAAACAAAGCAGTAACATAACCAAGCTGGTACAAATGATTTTTTTTTTTTAACACTGTAGATTATTTAATGAGAAAATAAGTGCAAATGATTTTCAACACTTGATTCGGATATTTTGAGTATGTAGGCTATCTCCTGCACGGTATAACACTGACTGTTCTCAATTAATGTCTCAATTTGATGGCTATCAACTTCGACTGGTCTATCTGCCCATGGAGCACTGTCCAGTGAGCAATCTCCAGCATGGGGCTTTGCAAACCATTTCTGACAGATCACTCACAGTCCCTTTTCCATACACTGCCCAAACCTTTTGTTTTATTTCCACCGTGTACCTTTCTTGAAATAATAAAGCATAGTAAGCCAAAAATGTTGTTTTTCTTCCATCTTCATTATTAAAATGGCTATAGAAAAACTCACCAATTTTGATAAAAAAATTTTTTTAATGGATGCTGATATGACAGCTGTCACAATATAATCTAACAAAACTGTTTCAAATGAAGTTAAAGACAACCAAGCACTACTAGAGCCCACTTACGAAAAAAACCAAATGAACTTTTTGGCCAACTCAGTATTTTCAGGCACTAGGATGACAGCGACTTGTAACCAACCAACTGGACTCTACAGCTGCCCAAGCTGTCCACTAGAAAATAATTTTTAGAACCCAATGCAGAGAAGGGGGACTCAAACAGAGCAGAAGCTGCTTTAGCTGAAATCTGCAGGGTAACATGCCAGAAGAAGCTAAGCAGAAAACAAGCTCAGGAAGTCTGAAAGGTCCCCTCAAACCTCTGGCTGAATCTTCACATGCACAGTGGCTAGAGTCCACTAGGCTGGGTAAGAACTGCCAGGAAGCTCTAAGGCAGAGTTCCCATAGCCCATACAGGGCTGACATTCAAACTCCATCGGGCCAGAGTGCAGAGTCCTTGTTGAACACCCAGAGCCACCAGCAGACACTCCAGAAAATTCTTTACTTAGTAGTAAGACTAAATTAGAGAAAACCTAGAGAAAAAGCTATATCTGCCTTAACAAAGCTTAAAATAAAGGACTGAAAGGATATACATGATATGCAATTAACTAAACTGTCTGCCAAACTTCACTCTTTAAAGACAAAAACCTTAAAGCCACCCAACATAAAAATCACAATGTCAATCATCCACTCAAAAGTTACTAGACACAGAATAAAAAAGGACAAAATAATGCCATTTGCTGAAATATGGATGGACCTAGAGACTGTCATACTGAGTGAAGTCAGAGAAACAAATATATGATATCCCTTATATAAGGAATATGCGGAATCTAAAAAGAAATGATACAAATGAAATAATTTACAAAACAGAAACAGACTCACAGACCTAGAAAAGGAACTTACTATTAGCAGAGAGGGAAGGGTAGGGGGAAGGGATAGTTAGGGAGCTTGAGACATCCACCTGTACATACTGCCATACTTAAGATGGATAACCAGGATTTTCCTGGTGGCCCAGTACTTAAGAATCTGCCTTGCAAAGCAGGGGATGCGGGTTAAGACCTAAGGGGTTATAACTAAGACCTGACACAGCCAAGTAAATGGATAATCAAAAGGACCTACTGTACAACACAAGGAACTCTGCTCAATGTTATGTGGCAGCCTGGATGGGAGGGGAGACTGGGGGAGAATGGATACATTATACATATGGCTGCCTTGCTCTGCTGTGCACCTAAAACTATCGCAATGTTGTTAACTGGCTATACCCCCAAAGTTTCAAAAACAACGACCTTCCATAAGTATTACCAGGATATTGTGATGATTAAACTGAAGCATTAAAAATCATTTAGAACAAGGTAAATACATTAAGAGTAAATGAGTATGAATGGGCAATTCACAAAGGGGGAAAATATTGTGCAAATGTAATAATAAACGTTAAAAAAAAAAATCTTCACGAGAAAACAACAAAATGCAAAATAAAAGCACATGATGCCTTTACCCTCTTTAATAGGTTAACTTTACATTGGTAAAGATTTCAAATATTCAAATCTCATTTTGGCAATGATATATACCGTTGATAAAAACATAAGGTGAATCTGAAGTTAAGTATCAAAAGCCCAAACTGACTGATCAAACCAGTTAATGCTAAAGGAAATATTCATTAGGACTAATGCTGAAGCTGAAGCTCCAATACTTTGGCCACCTGGTGTGAAGAGCTGACTCACTGGAAAAGACCTTGATGCTGGGAAAGACTGAAGGCAAGAAAAGGGGACAAAGGGGATGAGATGGTTGGACGGCATCACCGACTCAATGGACATGAGTCTGAGCCAACTCCAGGAGACAGTGAAGGACAGGGAAGCCTGGTGTGCTTCAGTCCAAGGGGGTCACAAAGAGTCGGATGGGACTGAACAACAAATCCGAAGCGCAGCACTTCCACTTCCTGCAACTCTAAGCTGTGCAGAGGTGGGTGGGCTGCTTGGAAGAGCACAAAACTGGACAGAGCAGGAGTCCATACACATCTGCTTCCTCTTTCTCCTAAGAGCCAGTAGAATAAAAGCACAGCTGCACAAAACGGAAAGTCCTGAGCAATGGCAAGAATGGGAGAGAGCAGATGTAAAGACTTCTGGGGGAAAAAAAGCCAGCTCCAAATTAAACAGGCAGAGAAGCCCACTTTATAGATGCCCAAATGCAGAACCAAGGAGAGCCCAGAGTCAGGAGGCACGGTGCAGCCCAAGGTGGGGAAGGGCTTGCAATCACTAGCCCCAGACTCACTCCACTGGGACCAAGCTCTGAGCCAACTCTTAGGAAAATGAAGGGCTCTCCGGAGAAGAAAAGGGCGCCCCAGATAAGGCCTTCATTCTGGCATCTGGAGCATCCTCAATGTGATAGAGAATTCTCAACCAACTCAATGGCTCTAAGAGAAAATCTGTCCATCAGCTCGTCATACTGCCCCACAAGGAGCTGCCTATCAGAATCCCATTCAGGAAAAGCCCAGATGAAAATGCTCCAATTTACAAAACAGAAGCAGAGGAGCCGTTGTCTGCATCCACTTGGTCTGAACCAGCAAGACGAAAAGATCAAATTACAAGGAAAAGCTGACCCCAGAGGAAAAAGGAGAACCTGGGGACCAGCAGAGATAAATCAAAAAAGAGAAACAAATCCACAAGGAAGAGAAGAAACAGCAGCCAAGAGACTTCAGCATGATGCCCAAGCTGTAACTGAGCCACCCAGGGAAAGCACAGCAGCAGCTCCTGTGCCATAGCTTGAGGCCAGAGGCCTGAGCTGCCAGGGACAGCCCAGGACAGAATGGAGGTGGGGCTGAAAACAGGAGGAGTGGTCCAAGGTCTCCAGACCACAGCCCTGTGCCAATCCAGGCAGAAAACTAAAGGCTTACTCAAGAGGGGAGAATACTATAGCCACTGGCCACATCTGTTTTTTTTTTTTTTTAACTTAAATCAATTTTTAAATTCAAAGAAGAAAACAGAAAATAAGATGAAATAAGATAAAATTCAGTTCCTCAAACATACGAGCCATATTTCAAGGGCTCAACAGCCACATGTACCTAGTGGTGACCTTACCAGACAGACAGCACAGATCCAGAACATTCCATCATCACATAAAGCTCTCCTGGACAGAGGTATCCCAAAGACAGTAGGCTAAAGGGCTTAGAGCTAGAAGCCAGCCTTGGTACCTGACTCAAAAGGGAATTCTGGGTTAGGAAGCCCACTACAGGACCCTCCCCATGGGGCCATGGGACTCCCCTCCCCACGGGGGGCCGAGGGACACAGCAGCCAGGCATGTGCTCCCCAGGGAGGAAAACCTGACCAGTAAGACAACTGTGAA
Source organism: Oryx dammah (assembly GCF_014754425.2). Taxonomy (NCBI): domain Eukaryota; kingdom Metazoa; phylum Chordata; class Mammalia; order Artiodactyla; family Bovidae; genus Oryx; species Oryx dammah. The sequence goes on along the minus strand of NW_024070192.1, from coordinate 12,704,167 downwards.
ATACACCCAACCAAGGACAAGCACTCTTAGAAAGTAAAAATGACTGTAAAAATAATTCAAGAACAGCTTCTATGTGCAAAAACAAAGATCTGAAAGTAGGACTATAAAGGAAAAAGCTTAGGGACCCACAGGATCACTCCTGGAAATTCAATACCCAGTTCACAGGCACACCAGAAGGCAGAGCAGAGAAGCGATCAAAAGCACACCAGAAGCAAAGCCCCATGTACCAAAAGATGCAAGTCTTTACAGTAAAATTGTCCAGCTAATGCCTAACATAAGAAGAGAATGGGATTGTCGACACAGAGGGGGAAGGGGAGGGTCGGACGAATTTAGACAGGAGCACTGATATATATATGCTGCTGCTGCTAAGTCACTTCAGTCGTGTCCAACTCTGTGCAACCCAATAGACGGCAGCCCACCAGGCTCCTCTGCCCATGGGATTTTCCAGGCAAGAGTACTGGAGTGGGGTGCCATTGCCTTCTCCATATGTATGCTACCATGCATAAAACAGACAGCTAGGGGCATGCTGCTGTGTAATACAGGGAACCCAGCCCGGCACTCTGTGATAACCTAGAGAGGTGGGATGGGGGAGGCAAGGTGAGACGGAGGCTCAAGAGGAAAGGGATAGACGCATATACTTATGGCTAATTCATGCTGATGTACAGCAGAAACGAATACAGCTTTATAAAGCAATTATCCTTCATTTTTAAAAAAAATTTAATAAAAACACTTAAGAAAACAAACAAACAAAAAAGGCCAAGAGTCATACCCTCCTAAAATATCAAGCTCCAGAAACTTTCCAAGGCAAAAAAGGCTCCTGAGAAAGAAACTCAAGACCTGGACTTGACATAACTGGATCAGAGACTATGGACCCACGCCCTCCATCCCCACCCAGCCAAACAGGCATGAAATGCATTTATTCTGCCCAAGACAACGCAGAGTTCAGAATGCTGACCTTCCACAAAACCTGCTGGTTACTTAAAAAAGAAAAATCAACACACACAGCACCAGCCCACTTTTTAAAAGGCACCTGTGTGCACACTGAGGCTAACTGTTGGTGCCTCTCTGGTGATCTGAGATCTCCACAGCCCGGCGGGCAGGCAGCACTGATGATCCCACAAACTCAGGCATAGAGCAGCTCAGCGGCAGAGCTGGGATATAAATCCAGGCAATCCAGCCCAAGGGCTGGTGACCCTAATGACCACCCCATGTTTCTCTCAACGTAAGTTACTATCACTACCTTCTTCCTTCCCAAGTTCACTTCCAGGAGGAGGTGTTACTATTGTTAGCCCCACTAACAAGAACAACCTGGGCAGTTTATCTTTTGATAGTCTCAGCTGGTGCGCAGGCATGTGCGTGTGCACGCATACACACACACATTCCAAGGTCTTTATGATTATCTGTAAATGATCAAAACCTCAGCTTCTGTTCTTACCTAGGTGTGGGTCCAACAGGTGAGGCTGCTCCTGATATTTGTCCATTATTACTAAAAAGAAAAACGTGAGACTTAACATGAGCCCTGGAAACCCTCAAGTTTTCCCATGCGGACTTCCCAAGCAGCTCCCAAGAGCACAGGCCAGCTGGAGTGAGCCCCCCAGCCACCCGCCTCCTCAGGGCCACACTACCCCGGCCTCTGCTCTCTGTTTGCTCAATGCAGCTTCCTCTCAGATCCTCACTTCTTCCCTCCTTCACTGCCTGCTGAGAGCCAAGCTGAGTTCTCCCCTTCATTAGGACACACACCTTCCATGCTCCCTCTGCCACACACATCAAGCCATGTGCCCTCCTAACCCCCTCATACTATGGCTTTCTTAATCCCAGGCAGCCTGGTTTCTACTCCTACCAGCAGCTAGAACCGTTCCTATCAGATCCCACGCCCACCTGGCCTATGGCAGTTCTCATGAGCCACACACCTCCACATCTGACCACTTCCCATGAATGGGAAGGCAGGCTTTCACTGCTCCCTGGATTTTCACCTCACCCTCAGGACAGTTCTGTGCCCGACGTATTTTCAGTGCTAACCCAAGCAGACAGCCAGAGAAACGGGCACAATCAAGCAACTAGCCCAAGAGGTAGAGCAGGATTCGAACCCAAGGAGGAGTTGCTCAAGTGAGTGCCCTTCCTGAAGTTAAGAATTGTTATCACAAGTCCACCAAGGCAAAATCATGTAGAAATTTCTATAGCTACAAAGGTCCCCAAGGACGGTTTTACTGAATCACAAAACCCTACACAGTTATCTAACCACTGGATCTTAAGGAATCGTTTGTAAGTTATCCGTTATAGACAACGGCAAGGGTCTGACTAAGCATCTTGCGCTGCCCGAGCAGCGTTACCGCACTGGGCTGCACGCATGGTCTTCGCAGAGCCACGGGCGCTGAGGACAAGGCTCTGGGTGGGGGACCCCGCCCGTTCCTGCCTGTTGGGCCTCTCCTGCTCCCACTGCCCCGTTCACACAGCTGTCTCGGAGGAAGTGCGCTTTGCGGTGGTCCCAGGACAGGGTGGGGACAAGGACTGGAAAATGACCCACCCAGGGGAGCTCCACCATCCCTCCTCGTGACGGTGGAGGCCCACTGCCCTCCCCATCTTAGGCACGCCCGTGTCTGGGGCCGCAGGAAAGGAGACTTGCACCTCCTGCACGCTGTTCCCCTCCTCCAACCCGTGCGCACCCCGAAATCGCTCCAGGGCGCCCTCCCGGGCCGAGCGGTCAGCTAGCACCGCCGGCAAGCGGCCGAGCAGCTCCCGCGTCTCCGCGCTCTCGCCGAATGACTCGAGGGCGGCGCCGCAGGCCAGAGCCGCGTCCTCCGCGGCATCCTCCACCGGGTCCTCCGCGGCGCCCGCGGCCGGCTCCTCGCTCAGGGCCATCTTCGGCAGCCCGACTACACCCTCGCGCGAGGTGCGCGCCGTGGGACTCGGGGCGTGGGACACTGGGCACGCGGCGATGGGCACAGGACGCTCAGGATGCCTGAGGCTGAGAAGGCGGCAATAACGCCAGCCCCGCCCCCAGGAACTCCGACCTTGCACGCCAGCCCCCGCTACGGAACGCGCCGGCCACCAAAAGAGTGCGCGCGGAGGCCGTGCCGAGCCCGGGTGGGGCAGGGCCCAGGGGACAGGGGCGGGGCGGGGGCGGAGCACAAGACTCCGGGCCGGCCGCGCCTCCTTCCCCGCGCACGCGCGCTGAGTTTCCCCGTGACCGCCGACAGGTGTCGGGAATCTTTCTACAATATAAAGCAGCCCACAGGTGCTCAGGCTGCAGTAGGAGATAGGTCCTTAACAGAGAAGGGTTGACGGGGCGCTCGTAACGCCCCGAAATAATTGGTGATGTGGGCGGCTTGGTCTTCGGAGACCCACACTTGCGGCTGCGGGGCTGGCAGCCCCGCCCCTCCACGGTGACACCCCGCTCACCCTGGACACCCCGTGTACCTACCAGGGCTACACCCGCTACCCAAGACTCCCGCCCGCCCCTCTCTTGTCGAGCAAAACTACCAACTGCCAAATGGAGCACGGGAGAGGGGCAGTGGCTCCAGCACTTGAGGGGTAAGGGGGCTTTCTCCCACCCGCCCACCTCAGTAAAGGTGGGCTTGAACACAGCCCCAGAGCCACTGCTCAAGAGCTGGGCCCATTTCATGGTTCCCAACTCTACCTAAGCCAGAAACAGGAGCCCTGAGTCCACGCAGGGACCGTGACGCCAACTTCTACGTAACCAAACCCCAGATCTGTGTGAATTTCTGTACAGTTGTCATGAAAGTATCCAAGCTCCATGTTCCCCCTAGATTGGACTAGGTGATGAGCCTGGCAAAAAACTTGCAGGTGGTCTGGGCCCCCAGTAAACTAACCCAGCTGCATGGAGGACAGAGACGCAGATGAAACTAAGACACACAGTTCCATCCCGGACACCCCATGGGCTTTATTTGTCCCTGAAACTGCCATGGTGCGGACACCCTGGTCCCTTGGCAAGCAGCTGGGCAAGGGACACTGGCGGGCTGCTATTTGAGAAGCTTCCTCATGGTGCCCAGGGATGGGCTCCTGTACTGCCTACCGAAGTGGTTCCAGTGGTTCAGGTAGTTAAAGAGCTGATAGAGCAGCAGCCGCCTGTCAAACCCTGGAGCCTTGGGGACCTTCTGGTGGTAGGCAGTGAAGAAGGGCCTGGGAAACCCCCCAAACATCAAGGCAATTGCCAGTTCAAATTCAGAATGGCCGTAGAAGGAGGCTGGGTCATAGATAATGGGCCCGCTGTCATCCTCTGCCACATTTCCCGACCACAGATCCCCGTGAAGAAGGGCAGGGACAATCTCCAGGCCACAAAACAAATCCGGAATCTTCACCTAAGAAAATAATTATGGTACATAGAGTTATCACAGGCCTGGGAGCCACAGTCTCCTCATCCAATACTTGGAAATAAGGTAAAGAGGACCTTGTGTTTACTCAGGGTCCAACCACCACTGCCTACTAAGCCCAGAGATAAAGATCCTCTGACTCCAGGGGAATGTAATTTTGTCTTGGTATTTACTGTTAATTTAGGCCTAAAAGCTCTGCAACATCAGTGATTGTCATACAGTAGAGAACCTCGGAGGTTATGGTTTTACCGTTGTGTAGAATATGAATCTGAGTGAAGTTTTTTTGTATGTAACTTAGCAAACTTTCTCTGCTATTCTTTTATTTCATAGCACATACATATCTGCACCTCTTTTGTAGCCTGATTATTTCAGTAAGGAGTTCAATAAGATTTCTTTTAGCGTGCTCATGAGGGACTGATATGCGAGTTCTGTTTTTAACATCTTAAGAGTTCTGTTTTGAAGCCAGTCACTCTGGGGCACCTGCTGTTCACACCTGCTCTAAAAGGTAAGACATTTGGGCCTTGGTGGAAAGAACAGCATAAGAGTGGGCAAGAAAGTAGTAGTAACTGCCACCAATCACAAGTCAAACACCTACATTTCACGTGAGCAAAGTTTGAGGTTAAGTATCTGATGACCCAGGAAGTGAGAGGTGCTCTCAGGGGCCATCCCCTTCTCAGTTTCTGGATCGAACCAATAGTCAGGACACTTATGTGTCCATAATTTGCCCAGCCCTGCTCCAGGTTCAGCAGTCCCCTCTCTGGCTCTGTTCTAGCAGAGGGCCCCACACAAATGTGCTGGTAAGGCTCGTAAGAGGACAGCCCTTCTCCCAGAGGATAACCGCTGTGCCCACCTGTAGCTGTGACCAGAGTTCTCGTGCCTCTCGGTCAGCATAATCCTTCTCAATGAGGTCCAGCTGTGCTTGGAGCCGGTGCCGGGTGAAGAAGGTTGGCCAGTCGTCCTGCCACTCGTTCACCTGAGTGACAAGGGAAAGGAAGGGGCTGGTGCTGCAGCTGGTGGTCATAGGACAGAGTTATGCGTGGAAACTGCCTAAACCCTAGAGCAACACTAAAAGAGCACAACAAATGTTATCATTGGCCAACAAGGGAGACAAGATGAAAGCATTAAAAAATAGTTAATTCAGAAGAGCATAAAGGGGGAACAAAGAACAGATAAGACAAATTAAAAAAAAAAGACAGATCCAAACCTAACCATATCAATAACTACATTAAACATGAATCATCTATAGACCCCAGTTAAATGACAGATCAACAGGTTGAAAAAATAAAGCAAGACCCAGTTATAAGCTGTGAATAAGACATGCACTTTATACATAAAAACAGAAATAGGTTAAAAGGATAGAAAAGATAAATTGTGCTAAAAGAAAGCTGGAGTGGCTATATTAATATCAAAGTAGATTTCAGAGCAAAGACACTGACTATAAAGTCATTTCACAATGGAAAGAGAGTCAACTAATGAGGAAGATACAATAATCCTAAACATTTATGTCCCTGCTGCTAAATCGCTTCAGTCGTGTCCGACTCTGTGCGACCCCATAGACGGCAGCACACCAGGCTCCTCTGTCTCTGGGATTCTCCAGGCAAGAATACTGGAGTGGGTTGCCATTTCCTTCTCCAATGCATAAAAGTGAAAAGTGAAAGCAAAGTCACTCAGTCGTGTCCGACTCCTAGCAACCCGATGGACTACAGCCTACCAGGCTCCTCCGTCCATGGGGTTTTCCAGGCCAGAGTACTGGAGTATATAGCAAATAAGCACCTGAATAGATGCTCCACATCCTTAGTCATTAGAGAAAATAGAACTTCACTGAGATACCACTTCACAATCACTAGGATGGCTACAATTATAGACAAAGGAAAATACCAAGTGTTTGAGGGTACGGGGGCCTGGAACTTTCTACACTAGTGGTGCGAATGTAAAATGATAGAACCATTTTGGAATATATTTCGACAGTTTCATAAAAAGTTAAATATGGGGCTTCTCTGGTGGCTCAGTGGTTAAAAAAATAAATCCGCCAGCCAGTGCAGGAGACATGGGTTTGATCCCTGATCCAGGAAGGTCCCACATGCTGTGGAACAACTAAGCCTGTGGGCCAGCACACTGCAACTAGAGTAGCCCTACAGCAATGAAGACCCAGCACAGCTCAAAACAAGAGATAAATGTTTTTTAAAAGCAAAATATGAACCTATACATGACCTAGTCATTGGCTCCTAGGTATTAACCCAAAATAAATGGAAACATGTGTCCACACAAATTTTTGTACACAAAAGTGCATAGCAGCTTTATTTGTAAAAGCAAAACTTGGAAACAACTCAGATATCCATCAACCAGTGAATGGATAAACAGACTTGTCGTTTATTGTACAATGGAATGGACTTTTGACATGTTTAATGACATGGATGAATACTGAAATGACTGTGCTGAGTAAAAGAAGCCAGACGAAAAGGAGCGCACAGCATGTGATTTCATTTACATTAAATTACGCAAAATGCAAACCAGTCTATGGTGACAGAAAACAGATCAGTGGTTGCCAGGGCAGGAAAGGGCAGGAGAAAGACATTACAAAAGGGCACTAGGACAATTTCGGGGTGACACTTTTTGACACACTGACCTGACTGTGGTTAGTGGTTCACAGGTGTGTACACATGTCCAAACTTACCAATCTGTACACTTTAAATAAGCGTAGTTTATTTTATGTCAGCTATATACCTTAATAGAGTTTTTTAAAGATGCAAAGCTTATTTTATACAAATGGTTACTTAATGAAATTCCTTAAGGGAAGAACTTTTCAGACAACATGTGCTAAGGGTTGTGGTCACTGAACCCCTGGGTTCATCCCCTTTGCTAGGTGCACCTCAAGAGAAAATGGGAGTTCCCCTCCCCAGACGGCCTAAGGCATAGGGATGGCATGCCCTCCTGCCCCATCTCCTGCCTAGGCCCATCATGTCCCAGCCTTGATCTTCCTCCTAGATGACCAGGTCATAAAAGACACAGACTGTGTTTGGAGCTGGAGACCGGCATGGCTAGCCCTCCCCCTGGATAGAGGGGCCATGATCCCCTCACCCACAGAAAGACATGAACTTCCCCTGAGCTACCAAGGCAGGGCCACCTGGGTTCATGGCTGGTGGGAGGACCCAGGCTTCACCTAGATAGAGAACCAGCATGTGTAGTGGTCAGGGTCTATGCTCTGAAGTCAGACAGGGCCAAACGCTGGCCCCTCTACTTACCAGCTGCACAACTAGATACCACCTGGCTTCGCTGCATACATCGTTTTCCCCATCTATAAAATGAGTCAGTAAAAACCTGCCTCCTGAGGTTGCTATGGAAACTAGGGAGCTGAGTTGGACATGGCAGCAAAGAAACCGTGTCAGTACTCTGACCAAGCCAGTGGTCCCAAGAGGGCTCAGCTCAGGGTACCATCATTCAGGGTTGCCACATCAATGGCTGAAGCCCCTTAGGGCCCACTCAGTCGTCCCAAGGAGTAGGAAGCTTCCTGAAACTTCAGGCTGGACCCTCCAGGCTGTGTCCGTCAGATGCTATGTCCTGTACCATCTTGTCACCGCACAAGGAGGTGGACCAGGGGTCCCCCCAGGTCTCCCACCCCTTCCTAGCCAGGCTATAACTAACCTAAGTTGGTTCATTGATCCTAGACTCTGATGGCGGTGCTCAGTGGCTGCCTGTGTCCCTAACAGGCCAGCTCCATCCTCACCAGCTTCACACATTGGGGTTCTGTGTACAAGTTCATTCCTCAGTTCTTGAAAAATCAATGTATGACGTTAAACGAGCCTTTGTAGACTTGCATTCTTAAACTCAACATCTGAAGCAGGACAAGCCACATTGGGACACACTGGCCTGGAACCACTATTGTGCTGGTCACTAGCCCCAGATGGCTATGTAACCCCCGGGGGAGCTGGCTTCAGCAGAGATTCATAGGGTCTTAGTAATCCTGGTAAACCACTGGGTACAGTTCTAGGTACCCCAGATCTGAGGGCTGGCCCTTGACTGAGATCCCAAAATCTGCCTCTAGCTTCATAAGGATTTTGCTCCTAGTGACTCTGCCTGGGAAAACAGCCCTCTGTCCACAGCCTTTGCACCTGCTGTTTCCCCTACTTGGAATGCTCTTCCACCTGCCCCACAGTGCCTTGCCTACTCTGAGCTCACCACAGTGAACCTCAACATCAACTCTTCCAGCTCACACTCTGCTTTCAGGAATCAGGTAGTCAGACTTCCTGGTGCCCAGGGGAACTGGAACTCTGTTATGCACAAGGGGTGGAATGAGCAGCACTGGAATGCCAGGAGCTAAGCAGGCGGACCCTCGCCAGGCACTCACCTGCGGGATGAAGCCGCAGCAGGTCACTGTGTGGAAGCCGAACTTGGCCACATACCGGGGCCCTGCACCCTCAGCCCTCTGGCCTGTTAACAGAAAGAGCTGCTCATCTTTCTCTTAATATCAGACCTCAGCAGAGCATCAGGACCACACTGCTAGGATATGGGTGGCTGAGGATGTACTCCAAGAACATCATGGGGGCACACCGCCTGCCACATCCTCCCAGATCCCTGAGCCCCACAACAATCCAGCCTTGGGACCCAAGCCTGCCCAGTTTCCAGGGATGTGATACCAGCTAAGGTCACCATGGGATGACGTGGTCCACACACAGACCAGCCAGAACATACCTGTCTCTAGCACATTGGACAACAGGACTGAGTATAAAGGGGTCATGAGCCAATTCTACTAACTTATCATCAAAACTCTTTTTTAACAACCTCATTTTTCACACTGCAGTCTATGAGCAGTTGGCATGAAACCCAACCCATTACTAAAATGTCCCCCCAAGCACCTACCCAGGGTAGACGCACCCAGGTCAAGGGTTCACAACAGCATTCTGAACGTACCCACTCTGTTCTCCTCCTCCCTCAGCTTCTCCCCGAGCTTCTGGTTGTAAAGGTGCAAATCTGCCATCTGGTCTCCAAGTTTTGATGCCTGACTGAGGATAGAAGAAAATGCAGCCAATTGAAATAAGAAACAACAACCAGGGAACATGTTCCATTTTGAGAAATGTTTTAAATACCTTAAAAACAACTCTCTGTTCTTTAAAAAGTGAAAAATGAACTGCAGGCAATGATCTTCTCCAAAACATCAAAACAGTGTAAGATCACCCAAGAAGGGTAGGCTTCTGTTGAAGCCTATGGAAATACCAGGAATTAAGGATCAAATACTAAAAATGTTAAGGAAAAAAAAAAAGAAGGTCCCAATTTTTGTTAAAACAAATATAAATCACAAAAAAGAAAACAACAGTCACACATCATAGCTGTGACTGCTCCCTGCCACTGGGATGTCATGTGCCTTTAGTCTTCTTTTCAAGGTTGCCTCTTCCACCATTTTTTAAACAATAAACATACGTAACTTTGGAGCTCCCCAGGTGGCACTAGTGGTAAAGAACCCGCCTGCCAGTGCAGGGGACATAAGAGACTCAGGTTCCCTCCCTGGGTGGGGAAGATCCCCTGGAGGAGGGCATGGCAACCTACTCCAGTATTCTTGCTTGGAGAATCCCACGGACAGAGGAGCTTGGCAGGCTATATAGCCCATAGGGTCACACAGAGTCAGACATGACTGAAGCGACTTAGCATGGCATAACTTTAATAATTAGATTTTAGATAATTACTAGATCAGACCTCACTGCCCATACTGAACAGGCACTGGTGTTCACTAAACACAGAGTAACAGATGGTTCAAACGTGCTTATTTGGTGCAGCTTTGTGAAGCCAAACTAGCCTCAGACTGGCCCTGTGTGGAAAGCAAAAGCTCCTGTCTCCATCAGGGAGGCAGGTATGGCTCTTGGCCTTGCCTCTGCTCCTGCACTGAGTGATGTGGGCAGCTCAATAAGAGGCTGTTCCCTCCGCCTCTCTTGTCTCGCTCTCTCTGTCCTTCTGTCCCCTTCCCTCTGTCTGTCTCTCTCAAATACACACACACACTACGCACACTCACACTCTCTGTCTCTCACCTGCTCAGGGCCCTCATCTTCAGATGCTCCATCACAAAGGCAGCCCCACCTCCAGGCAGGTCAATCACCTTGATGGGCCGAGGCACCCGCACCAGGCCAGTGCTCCGAAGAGCCTCCAGGCTCGCCATCTCCCCCTCAAACATCTGCCGGGCCTGCGTCCAGAACACGGCTGTGAACTCCGAAGCCAACAGTGGCTCTGCAGCCAGGCTGAAGCCAGAAATCACAAGTGCCCAGGACCTCCGGATGCCGAAAACTGACTGGAGAGCAAGGCATCAGCCCCGCAGAGAGTGGGATGCAGGTGGCCCCCTTCAGATAGGAAGGGGCTACAAAGACAAGGTGGCGCAGGGAGCTTGGGGTGGACAGGATGCTGATGTCTGCAGCAAGCGCCTGCCCTGAGAGCTGAGGAAGCACAGGCCATGGTGGGGGGGGGCGGTGCTGGGGGTGCTGGGAGCACCATGTAGATACCGTGGGGCCTGCTGGGGTACTGGGAGTATCATGGGAATACTGGGAGGTGCTGGGAGGCCATGGGGTGTCATGGTAGACCATGGGGGTGCTGGGGTGCCACAGGGTGCCACGGGGTACTGGTGGGGCAACTTGGAGTGCAGGTTAGTGGAGGATCCAGGGTAGGGCCTGGGTCCCCTTCCAAGTTACCTGCCCCACAATATCTGGGGCACTTACAGCAAATGAGGGGCAGCATGGGGCAGCATGGGAATGTGACAGGGGCACACACTTGGGGCACAGGAAGCCAGGGGCTGGGGGGGTCAGCTGGGCCTAGACTTGGGTCCAGGGCCAGTCCCCAGAGGCAAGCACCCAGCAGGGCCTGGGGACTTGGAAGGAGACATCCACTCCACCCAGGAAGAAGACAGTCATGCCCCAGGGAAGCAGAACAGCCTCCACCGGGACCCAGGGGTCTTCCTACTTCTAAAACATTTTGCACAAATATCCCAATTTTAAATTAGGTGAACTCTCACTTCAGGTACACTACACCTGGGTTAAAAATGTGTTTGTTATAATATGATTTGTGACTAACTCTGGCTATAGAATTAACCCTTGTGAACAAGACCAAAACATCTATGCCCACATAAGAAAAGAATTCCATCTTTTAACTCAAGTACCTGAAGGGAGAACCTGCAAGACATCCTAACTGCCAACCCACACCTAGAATGATGGAGTGGGGTGTCCAGCGACTCTCAGTCATGCTCCAGGGTGAGCTCCTAAACATAGAGGGGCAGCAAACACCTGGGCTTCAGCTTGCCTACATCCTGAGGGCTTCACCTGTCCCCTGTTCTCGTGTATTGATTGAGCACCTACTGTGTGCCAGCACCGAAGGTTTCAAGGGTAAATAGTGGGATCCCAGCCTGGAAGAGCTTTCAGGAGCCAGCTGTGAAGGTTCTAGGGCCAGTGTGAACCTTGAACCCAATAACGCTTCCCGGTAGGTGGCACTGAGTTATTTGGGTTCTGAAACCAGACTCCAACAGTTCCCAGCGCCAATGGAGCAGGGAACAGACCAACACCAACCCACTGGCCATCCTGGACAGTGCTGCAGGGAGACTAGAGGGATCACCCTGGGATTTCCTCCCCTCCACAGCCAGCCCCTCCACTCACTGCTGCATCTCAAAGGGGCTTGGCCCTCGGGGCCTCCCTGGAGCCCCCACCAGAGTCAAGGGAACGCCATCCTTGGCATCCTCGGCACTTTCTGTGGGTGCACACACAGAAAGTCAGCCATACTGACTTTCTCCACCTGTGAATATATCTATGGAAATATACATGGATATAGTATATGTAACAGCAATATTTTAGTCTGGCAATGGAAATCAGGTCCAAACACAAGCAAGGCCTGTGAGTAGAAGAGCAGGGACCTGGTCCTCAAAGTCGGGCAAGGGTCCCTCCTGCCTCTTTCCATCTGCCCAAGAGGACCCAGCCACTAAGGGGAATGCAGACTAGAGCTGGGCCCCAGGGGAGTGGCAGAAGCAGCTCAGGACCCCAAGCCTCACCTCCGAGTTTGATGGGTAGGAAAATTAAAACAGACACCTAAAACGCCTGTGCATCCAGGCAAAAGGGAGTAAATTAACCCCGCAGCAGAGAGAACCGTGGAATCCTGCAGAAAACGCTTGAGCCCTCCTCCCCCAGCTGGTGCTAGCCCTGCAAGTCCGCAAGCTGACCCCGCGGCTATGACGCCAGGGTTGGCCCAGAACCAGACCACAGCGCCCCCTTCCCCTGCGCCCCGGGTCCCCTCGCCCCGCTCCTCCCCTCTCCTACTTTCCCCCAGCCCTCCCTCCCCGCAGCCCCTTCTGCTTCCAGCTCCGGAGGCGGACCCAGGCCGTGGGGGAGGAGTGGGGTGGGATGGGATGGGTGAGGGTGGGCACGCACCAGCGTCCTGTGGTTGATCTTGACAAACACGGGGCCGGCATCTGTGTCGTAGGCGCGCCCCTCGCTGATGCTGCTGGCCTCGGGGCTCCCAAAGGCGCGCAGGGTCGCGGTACGCAGCTCGGCGCGCAGCAGCTGCTCCATGGAGGCGGCAGGGGGGGGCAGGGAGCAGAATGGGGGACGGAGGACACGGGGACACAGGGGCCCGGGACCGCGGAGAAAGCGGGCACGAGCTTAAGCTCACCGCTGACGCTGCCGAGGCAGCTCTCCGCCGCGGGGGAGGCTCACGCTCTGCGCGGCCTGCGGGCTCCCAGCGGCTCCCAGCGGCTCCCAGCGCCCCAGTGTCCTGCCTCCGGGTCCGCCTCCGGCGGGGAGGGGTGAGGTGTGAGGGCGGGGTGCTGTCAGGCCGGGCAAGCGTTCCTTGTCTCGCACAGGAGGGCCAAGCGGGGTGGTCCTAGCCCTGGGGGAGAAGGGCGGAGCTCTCTGATAGGGGACAGACTTGGGGGCGGTGCCCTCCCGTATGTCCACAGTTCTTGCGCCTGGACCTGCTGGGGATTTGCCCAGGGCTCTGTAGGGCCTGACCTCCCGCACTGAGGTTCCCTGAACCCTGCCGGGGCCTTGGCCCAGGCTCCTCCCACCCAGCCATACCCAGGACAGTCCAGGGGAGATTGCAGGTCCCTGGGATGCAGGTCACAGGCCTAGCTAGGTCTCACAGGCTCTGTAGAAGACTGGGGGGTCTCCACCATGTCATGCAGGCCCCAGGCATGCCTAGTGACACCAGTTGCTGGCACTGGGCTTTCTCATCAGGGCACCTGGTGCCCATCAGAGATAGAGTGTGTCCCTGTGGTTCTGATACCCCACAGAACCACAGGCAACTGACCCCACCCTGAGTGGGACTCCTGATTACAGACGCCAGCTGCCCTGGGAAGGGAGCTTCAAAACACGCGTGTGCCCTGTGCACACAGGCATGCATAAACGCATACACACGCCCTTGCACACACAGGCCCAAGAGCAGGTGGGCAGGAGATTGTGTGGCATCTGCAGGAAGGGCCTGACTTCCCCCTTGGCAGTCTCCCTCCTCCCAGCTCTTCCTCTCATCCTGGTTAAGTCCAATCTCCTATTGCATCTTGAGAAGGAATCTGACAGTAGAGCTGAGCTCTGCACTTCTGCAGATGTCTTTATTCTTAATGAGCAGTCCTGCTGGGTATGGAATTCCCGGCTGTTCTTGCATCACTGAGATGGCTCTGCAACCTCACTTTCCAGCTCTTGTGCCGTTGAGAAGCTGGAAGCCATCTGGATTCTTATTCTCTGTGTGGACATTGTCTGTCTCTCTGGAGGTCCTTCGGTCCTCCATCACCAGTACCTGACAATTCCTCAGGGAGGTGGCCAGGGTGAGTCTCCTCTGGGCAGGGCAGGTGAGCCCTTTCAGGATGGAAACTTAGGTCCTATACCCCTACGAGGCTGCCTTCAGCTTTTTCTGTTCTCTTTACGATTTCCATTGTTTTCTCTGTTCTTTTGGAATTCCAAATCTTTGGTCTAAATCCAGTCCCAAAGTTGCTGGGGTCAAGTGCCTGTGAGCTCTGCTCTCCAACCCCCTCCTGTCCCCTTTCGTGGGAGACGCTGGACTTGACTGAGCCCCATTCTGGGCCGTGGCCACAGTTTGCCCAACCAGGGTCTGAATATGACAGGTGGCAGCCAGGCAGGGGCACACCATCTTACTGGTCCCCAACCCAGGCACTGGGGCTACTCCCCAGGCCTCCCAGCTCCCATCTGAGCAGCCCAGGCCTGAAAGCAGACGCCTCAGCACGAAGACAGGTGTTGAGGAGACCACTCTGACACTGCAAACCAGCCCACCCTCCTTCCACACCTTTGGTTTATGGTCAGAAAACCAACTGGGAGATGTGACTCAGGCACATCCAAGCAGCCCCTGACCCACTGCAGCCAGTCTCCTTGTGCTACTGGTTCCCCAAAAAGCAGAATGATGGCTGCAAAGGTGCAGAAGGCACCTCTCAGCCCCAGGTGTAGCCCAAACTTAGGGAGCTGCTGCAAGAGTCCTCAGGAAAGGTATCTGGGGGTGTAATCAGGGTGGTGGGCCGGGCCAAGATACTGGGGTCACTAGGCAGAGGAGTGACTGTCCTGCCCATCCAGAACCTTACCGTGAGTACCGAGTCCAACGTCACTGAGAAGGAGAACGGAGCCCACAGTCAGATGTGCCCTGCCACTCCATGTGGGGGAAGGCTCGAGGAAGGTGCATAATGCTATTTAGAAAAGCAGCACCGAGGAGGCAGCTGACAGCACGGCCCAAGGGCCATTGTAACAGTCCATTCTGAAATCAGGCAGCTGGGACAGGGGTTGGGGTCCTGAGGCCTGGCTGCCAGCAGGACCCAAGGGCCATTGTAACAGTCCATTCTGAAATCAGGCAGCTGGGACGGGGTTGGGGTCCTGAGGCCTGGCTGCCAGCAGGGCCGGTGGACGCCGTCCAGGTATCAAGGCTAGACCACCATCCTGGCCTCCAGCAGAAGTGTTCCGGGTTCATGCCCCTCACCCAGACTCTGGGAAAGGGAGGGGAATCCTGATGTCGCTTCAGAATTCAGAGATGGCTGTGATGAGGCGGCCGTCCCACGCCCTCCACAGGTCCCTGCCACTCTGATCCCTGATCACTGTTTCTGAACAACTTCCAGTATGTCCACACACTTGTGCCTAAGAGGAAACCCAGCCAGGAGACTAGTTCTCACAAAAAGGGACTTTTGGAAGCAATTTCACTGCAAGACCAGGAATTCCCTGTCAGCCCAGTGGTTAGGACTCCGTGCTTCCACTGCAGGCGGCATGTTCGATCCCTGTTCATGGAACTAAAATCCCACAAGCCGCATGGTGTGGCTGAAAAAAATGTTTACTAGGAGACCGTTAGGAGGAGGACAGAGGAAATTGCCCATTCAGCCCACTCTGGGAGACAGGCTCTAGACATGCTGAACAGTGCTTACAGGGAAGGTACCCACCAAGGAGTTAAATCTCCAATAACCCCTTGGGTATTGCTACCTGGGCCCACTTTATTTTTTTTTAATATTTATTTATATATTTAATTTGACTGTACCAGGTCTTAGTTGCAGCATGGGGGTATCTTTGATTTTCACTGCAGTATTTGGGATCTAGTTCCCTGGCCAGGGATTGAACCCAGGTCCCCTACTTTGGGAACACAGAGTCTTAGCCACTGGACCACCAAGGAAGTCCCTTTACTTTTTAATTTTTTTATATTATTTTTATATTCTATTGAAATATAGTTAATAGATAATGTTAATTTCTGCTGTACAGCAAAGTGATTCAGTTATACATTTATATATTTGTTTCATATTCTTTTCCATCATGGTTTTTTCTGGGATATTAAGATAGTTTCCTGTGCTGTACAATAGGACCTTGTTGTTTACCTGTTTTACAGATAGTTGCTTGAATCTGCTAATCCCAAACTCCTAATTTATCTCCTCCTATCCTTTTTCCTCTTTGGTAACCATAAATTTGTTTATGTCTGTTTCACAAGTAAGTTAATTTGTCCTATTTTCAATTTCACGTATAAGTGATATCACACAGTACTTTGTCTTTGTCTGATTTACCTGAGGATGATAATCTCTGCGTCCACCCATCTTGTTGCAAGGTCATTATTCATTCTTTTTTATGGCTGAGCAGATACTCCATTGTATACAGGTACCACACTTTCATTCATTCATCTGCTGATTGACATTTAGGTTGCTTCCAGGTCTTGGCTACTGTAAAGAGTGCTGCTATAAATATTGGGGTACATGTATCTTTTCAAATTAGTTTTCACCTTTTCCAGATTTTTGCCCAGGCATGGGACTGCTAGGTCACATGGTGATTCTATTTTTAGTTTTTTAAGGAACCTCCATACAGCGCTCCACAGTGATTGCACCAATTTACATTCCTACCAGCAGTGCAGGAGGCTTCCTTTTTCTCCACATTCTCTTTAGCATTTGTTACTTGTAGATTTAATGATGGCCATTCTGTCTGGTGTGAGATGGTACCTCACTGAAGTTTTGATTTGCATTTCTCTAATAATTAGCAACAGCGAGCATCTTTTCATGTACCCATTGGCCATCTGTATGTCTTCTTTGGAGATATGTCTACTTGGGTCTTCTGCTGAACCCATTTTAGAAATGAAGGAGTCAAAGTTCAGGTAAAACTTAAGAGTCCCTTCTCAAGCTGGTCTCCTGTCCCCACGCGCAGCTTGGTTTCCATTATACCGGAAGTGGAGGGTCTCCAGGCTTCTAAGACTGTCCACTAGGACGGTTCCTAACTCCTCCAATAGGATGCCATAGACATATGGTCCTGGTGATGCAGGTTAAGTGTTTGCTAGATTCACGTCTGTTTGAAGCAAAGTGGCACTTTCTTCTGGCAGCTGGGTGCACTGTTCTCTGGAACAAACTGAACTTCTTTCCAAATGAGCATTTTCCTCCCTGATTTTGGCTGTAATATCCCAGATTCCCTGTGAATCCCAGACAGAATACATCCCACGTGAAAGTGAAAGTCGCTCAGTCTTGTCTGACTCTTTGCAACCCTGTGGACTATACATTCCATGAAATTCTCCAGGCCAGAATACTGGGGTGGGTAGCCTTTCCCTTCTCCAGGGGATTTTCCCAACCCAGGGATCGAACCCAGGTCTCCCACATTGCAGGCTCATTTTTTACCAGTTGAACCACAAGGGAAGGCCAATACATCCCATAACATCCTATAACAGAATCCCAACCATTTACAAGTGTCTTTCTGATACCCTGCAGGCATGAGGCTCAAGACAGCAGTGGACAGGGCCCTCCATGGCCACCAACTTATCTGAGCTGGGACTTTGCACAGCAAGACAGGACCTGTCAGAATCCCAGCTTTTTACAGTAGGGATACCCACCCGGGTCAGACTCTCTTCTACAAATATTCTCTGTTGTCTCAGCTCATACTCTGAGCAACAAACTGAGAATGAGCCCAAGAATGATCTCAAAACCCAAGCCCTGAAGACACACACTTCGCTCCCAAGAGACTTCCAGGCCTTGCCTCGAGTCTGTTCTGGATGCCACCAGTTATATGATTTTCTGATGTTTCAGAAGCAGAAAGTCAGAACTGAAGGAGGGGAAGGTGAGAGGATATGGGGACAAAAGGAAGTGGTAAATGAGACAAAGGGAAAAGTTGTAGGTGAAACCTTAATGACAATGATGACATGCCATAAACTGGGGAGGGGATCTCTCAGCACCCCCACACCCAAGATGCTGTCAAGGACACTTGGGCACTCAGTTGGCTAAGGCCCCTTAACATAAACAAATGACCTGAAACATTTTTAGGCACACAAGAGGATGGTTTGGACAATGAAGACTGATCATGAAGGCAGTAAAGGTCACTGGCATCCTCTGCTTAAGGTAGAAAAGCCCATGTTTCAGGTCCACTTTCATCAAAAGGATACAAAGTAAGTAGTTTTGGGTGGAAAGCTAAACTTCTGTTATCTGAAGACTTCCTTCTGAAAGGCTGATGCCCTGACAGCAGCAGGTAACCAGATGTTTTGATATAATATTCTATTTTCAGTAAGAAATAAGTGCCACTGTCCCAGAGCCGAGACCTGAGGCTCCTGCATGGGTGCCTGGGGCAGCTCCCACCTCCCTGGGCCTCCTAGGATGCTCAACCACCCCAAAGGGCACAGGCCTCACCTCTTGTCTCAGTGACCAAGGAGTCCAGGAGCTCCAGAGCTAGCCCCTGAGGGTCTAGTCATATTTCCCCCTTACTTAAGGGGTCAGCAGGCCGCCCTGCAGGGACGCCAGCCACATACCTGCCCCTTGAGATCGCGCCTCTCTGTCAAAACCTGGCCCACCCCAACCCATTTGTGCCACCCTCTCCTCAGATGCACAGAGGAGCCTTCAAGGAACAGAACACGCCACAAACAGTAACTCTGGAGAGACCAGTGGCCTTTGGCCTGAGGTTTATACAATTTTGGCAACCCTTTATATAGGAATATTTACATACTTATGAGCACAAAATGAGATGCCAAAATCGTTATTTTAGAATGAACCACCGCAGCAAAGTGCAGTCTAAAAAGCTGACAGAAGGGACTTCCCTGGTGGTCCTGTGGTTAAGACTCTACGCTTCCACTGCACAGGAAGTCTGATCCCTGGTGGGAGAACCAAGATCCTACATGCTGCACAGCACAACCAAAAAAAACAGCTGACAGATACTGGCACCATCACAAAAGCTGGGAAACACCACAGTACTGTCACCTGAGTGCCTGCCACAGCTCTGGGATATGCCCCGACATCCTGTCTTGACCACACTGAGTGGCTGCCCCCCTAAGGTGCGGCGCCGCAAGAAAGCTCTGGCCTTGGCTCTCATCCCTGGTCATGTTGGGCTGACACGGCGGGGGAGCCACTGTGGGGCAGAAGCAGCCGCTCCCTGCACCTGGCACACCCCCAAGACGACTCTCTTGGAAGGGGTCCACCATCCTCGTTAGGGGGCTCCAGCGTCCTGTCCCTTCTCCAGGCTGCCTCCCCGTCTTAGAACCTGGAGGGTGGAGTGTGGCCTGCAGGAAAGTCCACTGGAGCAGAAGGAATGCCTCCCTGTCACTAGTGACTCACACAACGCCAGGTGGGGCTTCCACCCACTGGATGGTTTGTGTGAACCGAGGGACATGAAATGGAGCCCCTTCCTTTAAGATCCTCTAACTAAACAAACAACCATCCACCAGCATCTGCTTGCTGACCCTCCCACTTCTCCCCGATCGACCACAGAGGAGGAGGAGCACCGGGCTGCAGCTCCCAAAAGGTCTCCATCACAGAATGTTCTGAGGAAGACTCAAGTCTGGCTGCTGCCAGAACCAAAACCACCTGGGAAGCCACGTCTGTGTAATGGCAGGTGTGAACACAGAAGCACACGTGCCATCATGATAAAAGCCGGTGGTGGGGGGTAAACCTCCCATGGAGACAGTCAGCAGGTTCCTCAAGGTCAGAGTGAAAGTCATTCAGTTGTGCCCAACTCTTTGCAACTTCATGGACTGTAGCCCACCAGGCTCCTCTGTCCACAGAATTCTCCAGGCAAGAATAAGAATACTGGTAGCCATTCCCTTCTCCAGGGGATCTTCCCAACCCAGGGATTGAACCTGGGTCTCCTGCACTGCAAGCAGATCCTATACCAGCTGAGCCACCAGAGAAGCCACATCAAGGTCATAGTAAAGATGCAAAAATTCTGGCAGACAATAGTCTAGGAATTGCTAGGTTTGAAACTTTGGACAACTACAAGCTCTTAGAAGTCACAGTCTGGACAACTAGCACTCAGGTGAGAGGGACACATGGGTACTGTGGGGTGGTGGAAACTCACTGCTGGACCCCCAGGCACAGGGTCCCCCTCCATCCACCTGGCTGGACTTCTCAGCTCAGGGCCGGGGCCCCAGGAGGAGAAAGGGAGCCAGGGGTGCCGCTGAGGGGTTGGAGGGGGCAGGTTTCTCCCCAACATGCCTCCTGGCCCAGACTGGGCCTGATCTGGGGCACCCGATCTTGCTTGGAAGTTTCATTGCAGGTGCCCTACTGGGCCAACCTCAGCCCCCGAACACAGTGAGGAATTTCCTCCAACCAAAACACATTCTTCCCGTGTCATCTTCGGTCAATCAGACACCCTTTGTGCATGGAGAAATTTTATTTATGTATTTTCTCATGCCACTGCCACCAATACCGTGAAGAAACATCAATAAATGGCAGTAATTTCAAAGAGTTAGCAATTACAATAATTTTTTTAAAAGGCCACTGGGACCTCCCTGATGGTCCAGTGGTTAAGAATCCTCCTTCCAATGCAGGGGAGGCGGAGTCGACCCCTGGCTGGGGAAGCAAGATCCCACTTGCCGAGGGGCCACTAAGCCAGCACACACAATTAAAAGATCCTGAGTGCCCCAACTGAGACTCAAAGCAGCCAAAGAAAAAAAAAGTCACAATCCTCTCCCCAAAACCAAACTCTGAAGCCATTAGTTCCACTTCTGAATTCCACTGAGGAGCCCTGACCCAGAAACAAAAAACAGAGGGGCAAACATGGATGTATCCCCTTGGACCTTCATCATGAGAAACCGTCCCCTCTACCACCAGTGTCCTCCAAGGCCCGAGCCAGAACTAGTAGTGACCACCCATCGGCTTCTTCCTTGAAATGCAATTTGAGAGTCACTTTCAACCTCCCTTTACCATTAAGCAAATCTCATAAGGTGACGACAACAGCAGTTAAACTGGTAGCAGCAAGTCCTCAGGCCACACCTGCCCTTATCTGGACGCTCTGAGCTATTCTCTTACTGAGCAAAGCCAAGAAAAAAAAGTGTTTTTCTAAGAAACAACAGTTGTACTTATTTATTTTCACATTATGAGAGTTTCCTGGCAAACAGCTCCAATAAACAGGAGAATATAAATGAGGAAAATACAGTCTCACACATCACTGAAGCCATTCGAAGTTTATTCACAGTTTTATGCAAAAGGATTTGTTAGCATCAATGGCATTCATGAACACTTCTCACCACTGCAAGACTGAAGGAGGGAAACCACTGCTGTAGTACTGGTTTCTACAGTGCCGATGAATGACAGCTCACAAGCTATAGAAATGAGCGGGTCCAGCGGCAGCACAGAGAGGAAAGGGAGTGTATTTGGTTTGGAATTGGTCATCAGGAGGTGCTCCCAGGACAATGCCTTCACGTTCACAATCAAGTCTGACCCACCAAGAAGCATTACCCTGGATACCAGTCACTCCTGCAGAGACGGGGAGCTGGTGGGAAGATGCCCTGGCTGCCCTGATGGCAGCGCCTGGCACTCTGGCCACCTCCCTTCTCTACCTCTGGGGCAGCTGCAGGTTAAATGCAGCCCACCCTCCATTGGTCCCTTGGTTCACACCAATTTCTACTGCAGCTGCATCCAGCTATGAAGTCTAACTTTAGGGTGATAAAAGCTTTCTCCTGAGACGTCACATTATTTACGAGGCTGGGAAAATTGGTCTGAAGCTATTCCAGGGTGGGAGAAGCTGGCCACAGGGGTCCAGTTAGGATCTAGCGACCAGGACTCGGGCCTCCCTCCCAAGCTCAGGTGACGAGATTCCTCATGATGCTGAGGGAGGACCCTCTGTACCCGGATCCAAAGTGATTCCAGTGGTTCAAGTAGTGGAAGAGCTGATACAGCTTCAGGCGCTTCTCGAAGCCTGGGGCCTTGGGGATTTTGCTGTGGTAGGCGGAGTAGAAGGCACTACTGAAGCCCCCGAACATGCCGGCTATTGCCAGCTCATACTCCGAGTGGCCATAGAAGGAAGCGGGGTCAAAGATGATGGGCCCAGAGGAATCCTCCGCTACATTTCCTCCCCAGAGGTCTCCGTGGAGCAGGGCTGGGACGATGTCCAGATCACGGAACAGGTCGGGGATCTTTAACTGCCAGGGTAAATGCAGCCTCATCAAAGTGATCAGTGAGTGTGGGAGGGACACATGGGCTTTTTTGAGCGTGGCTCCCAGTGCCTGGCTGGTACACAGACACACCCACTTCCCGTCCTGACCCAGACCAAGGTGGCTGCATTGGCCACAGCACCTACAGGACATGACGGGCACAGGTCGGGGCTGGGGGTGGGGGTGTGGGAGATGGACACTCACCTGCAGAGCAGCCCAGAGTTCGCGGGCCTCCCTGTCCCCAGACCTCTGCTCTACCAGGTCCATCTGGGGCTGAATGCGCTGCCGGGCATAGAAAGTGACCCAGTCCTGCTGCCAGTCATTCACCTGTGTGGGCGACAGCAGAGCTCAGTGGAAGGCGCCACAAGGTTGAGAGGGCTGACCCCCAGAGGTGCCACTACAGGGACAGGTGTGAAGCAGGGGAGCTGACCCGGCAGCCTGGGGTCTGGAGGACATGCAGGGACAGCAGGCTCCTGGACAACCTCCCACAACACCTCAATATCTGAGCCGAGTGGAGAGCGCCCGTAGGTTACTCAGTGTGGCCCTCCCAGGGTGCTGCTTGCTTCTCCTTGGAGGGCATGGCCACCATCCTACCCACTTGGCCCAAGTGTGGCTCCCTGGGCTGAAACCCCCAGAGCAGCCAACCTCAAAATCATAAAACGCAAAGTTACAGTTCCTTTCCATTACGCTACCTTTAAGAGTCTCCTATTTAAAATCAAACACTGTTTAACTTTCTATTTTCAGCCCCCTTGGTATCCAGCATCCTGTTAGTCCTTCCTGGCTCCTTTGAGCTGACCTAGCATGTGAGGTGGACACTCTCCATGTCGACCTCTTTTCATCAGCAAAGGAAAAAAAAAAGGAGCAAAAAGACCTTTTACCAAACTTCACCATAAGCGAAGTTGTTTCTAAATGGTTGACGCGACTAGCAAATATGGGCAAAGCGCTGGTGTCACTCACCTGGGGGAGGTATCCGCAGCACGTCACCACGTCAAACCCAAACTGGGCCACGAAGGGCCGCGCCACCTGCTCATCTCTTCTCCCTTGCAAGCAAAAGGAAACCACACAGATGACAATTCCCCTGCTCCCTTGGGGCTTGCTCCGGAAGCCCAGAGAAGCACTGAGGCCTGACCTCAGCATGCCCTTCTCCACCTCGGGTCCTCTTCCAGAGACAGACAAGGGTCCTGGCCTCCGCACACCATCAGGGCCCAGAACAGAGCCTGCCCCATCAGAGTCAACGATCCAGGACACCCACTGCTTCCCAGGAGAGGCATCAGAGGAGCAACAACAACCCTGTGTCCCAACAAGGAGGGAATCCACCCCATGACCCAACATGAGAGAATGGCTTCCAGTGGCCACTTTAGCATCTGCCACTTATGGGAGATAAGCCCGTGCTTGTAAATGGTCATCCTCTGCAGCTTCCCAAACTCAAAGCAAATCCTGAAGGCCTGAACTACATGTGGGTGGAGGCAATGAGGCTGTCTTTTCTAATTCATTTCCTATTTTTTGGCCACATGTCATGAGGGATCTTAGTTCCATCCAGGGATTGAATCTGTGCCCCTTGTAGTGGGAAAGTCTTAACCACTGGATCTTCAGGGAATTCCCCTAAGACAGTAAGTTCTTGGTCGTCTCTTCCTGCTGTGTCTGCTACTTTGCCTGGCGGAGAAACCATCTGGGCTACACGTGAATTATCCAATGTCAAAGGATGAAAATCCTGGAAGACACCCTCAGTGCCACCACCACACTAAGCTCTAAAAAGGTCAGTTGTGAGGGCTCTCATCCTGAGCCTCATGTGTGACTGTTCCTAGAAGAAAAGGCACGGTATGGTAAGCCAGAGAAACTTCAATAGGCTTTCTTCTGGAGAGTGAGAGATCGAAGGAACTATAATATGATGGAGTTTCGAGTTCCAGAAATATTTCCTGTCTTTCAAATGCATTTTTGAGACAACACACTAGTCATATTCACTGTTTACTGCACACCAAATATGCAGCCTTGGGTTTACATTCCTTTCCCGTGGCAGCAACACAGGTCTGCCCACCCACAGCAGCAGCACAACTCTGCCCACACACCCATACTGGCCAGATGTCTTCCTCTGTCTGGTGGGGGGGTGTCCCCTTGGGCCCACAGCCGTACCTACTATGCCAGCCTCCTTCTGGAGAGTCTCTCCAAGCCTCTTGTTGTCTAGGTGTAGATCTGCCAGCTGGGTGCCAAGCTTTGCAGCATGACTGTGAAACCAAAAGGAAGCCACTAAACACATGGCACAAAAGGGGACCCATCTATAATTGAAAGATCTCAAGCAACATGAAGCAGGTAAGGCAGTGAGAAGAGAATCTCTTCTGGTGAAGCAAGGGGGAATGGAGGACCTCACAGGAGCATCCTCAGAGGATCTCATCAGTCCTCTGTCAGCATCTCAGCATCAGATTCCTCTCCTGTTTGCCTTTGGCCCTCAGAGTCCATCCGCTCATTCTGTAGGACCCAGGGATGTGTGGGGTCATGGGTTTCTTCTATCACATCCTGCAGAACTGTACCCCCAAATGCAAGCTTCCCACTCAGAGGAAGGACAAAGCCACCCAGAGGTGAAGCTGCTAGGACGCACCTGCTCAGATGCCGCATGTCCAAATGCTCCATCACCAGCATGCTGCCGCCTCCTGGGGCGTCAATCACCTTGATGGGTTTGGGCACCTTCACTGTGCCTGTCTTTAGGATGGCAATTAAACTTGCCACCTCGCCTTCAAACATCCTTCTGGCCTGCCAGAGAAATAATAAGGCGGGGGAGGGAGAGCAAGGTTCTGTGTGGATGTGTTTTCTCCAGCACCACAACCAAGGCTCTCTGCAGACTCAACAGAATGGACAGCTTTTTCGCTTTTCAGTACAGCAGATTATACCTTCTGAAGCTGCATAGGAATTAAAGGGATTGTGCTTGCCACTTTTGTGTATGTTTATGTTGTCACTGGGCTTCTCAGGTGGCCCAGTAGTAAAGAATGCACCTGCCAACGCAGGAGACAGATTTGATTCCTGGGTCATGAAGATCTCCGGGAGAAGGGCGTGGCAACCCATTCCAGCATTCTTGCCTGGAGAATCCCATGGACAGAGGAGCCTAGCGGGCTATGGTTGCAAACGGGTTGGACACAACTGAGCACATATGCTGTCACTGATCCCCGTCTCTCCAGAGGGAGGAACCTACACCTCGTGCACCTCTGACAGCGCAGGTGTCATCCTCACACAGCACCTCAACCATAATCCTGTCCCCCTGGGCCCTCAGGCACAGGTGGCCCTCAACTGCATGTGCCACCAAGCTGGGGACACTCCTCACCTGAGTGGACCACCAAATGCTATGGCATCTCCTAGCACCGGACACCACTCCATCACCATCGCCTTTCCCATTTCTAGTTCAGAAGTCCTTGCTCCTGCTTTTGGAAGGCAAACTTCACCCCGGAACACACTCCAAGCTGTCACCCCACTTCCTGAGTGACAGCCCCGCAGGGTCTGGCTCTGCCCACTCCCCTGCACCCTCATCTGGGCCCCTACCCAGGCTCCACCCCCACACTTCTAGGCCAGCGCACACACCCATTTTGCTCCTGGATTACAGCCTCTCTCAGTTCCTCAGAGAGCCCCAGGCGCCTCCAGCCTGGAGACCTCCACATGCCATGTCACCTCTGCGTGGAACACCCCTCCCCATTCTTTTTGCTAAGTCAGCCCCTTCCTTGTCACACTTCACATTTCAACTTAATAAAAATTTTTATTTCTCAGAGAAATCTTCCCTAACTTATCAGGCTAGGTAATTCCTCTTCTTTAAAGTATTTTTTTTAAGAGTAAAATTTCTACAGACATATGTGAAGAAAACTGCAAACTCAAAAGCATCCAACTCTAATTCTCCCAAAGTCAGCACATCCACATGACAGCCGCCTGGCACTCCTCTCCGCCCAGACCCCGCCGCCCCGCCAGTGCATCTGTCCATCTGGTTTGTCATCTACACAGAGGCAGGCCTCTTCATTTCATGCTGCATTTGTAATGCTGGTGCATCAACAGTTTATTGTCCTTGTTCTGTAGAACCAAGGTTCTAAAATGTGTTCGTCCAATGAAGGACGCTGGACTTCCAGTTTGGGTTCACTACAAACAGTGACCCAGGATATTCTACTTCTCTCCCTCACAGTTACTAATTCTGTGGCCTTGGTCTCCTCATCTGTAAAATGGAGTTAATAACGGTACCAATTTCATAGGTTTGCTGCTGTAATTAACTGAGTTAGCAGCTAACAGTTAACACAGTCCATTCTAAACACTTTACAAATTATTAGTATACCACCTTGGGGAGCTAAGGTTGCTGAGAAGTAAGATAATAACTGTGTCTTAAGGAGAATTTTCATAGCATTCTCTGAAGATGAAGGAATACACTCGGGCCTAGGATGTACTCTGTACTAAAGCACTGCTGTGCAGCATAAAGTAAGGAATCGAATTTTAAAAAATTTTTTAATTAAAAAAAAAAATGCAGGGAGAGGTGAAGAAGGGTCTGTGAACCCAGCTAGAGGCAAGGCTCCCTCACAGAAGTGTCTACTACCACACAGTCCTAAACGTCTAACCCTAAGATCACTCCTCCAGAGTGGGACCAGGGCAAAGTAAGCATCAGTTGGGGTGCAGAGTTACAAAAGGTCCAGGACTTAGGAGAGGAACATGAGAGAAAACCAAATATACAAGCATGCAAAGGACAGATAAGCATAATGAAGAGGAAAAACTTAGACCAGATCATTCGAGCAGAGAGTGAGAAGGAAGACAGAAGAGCAGCCATGTAGTCCTGTCTTAGAAGTCCAGAAGACATTTTCACCTCCTAAAAAGCAAAGCCTAAAGAGAGTCCTACTTTCCATACAATCAGCAAATCTTTCTGCTATAGCCAGTACATCTGCATAACTCACACAAGTATCTATCCAAGCAAACTGGAAAGAGACCTGTTTGCAACTATCTACCAAAGGATTAGAAAGAACTTATGTGAAGACTAGCAAAAATAAAACAGACCCTGATGACAAAATAAAAAACAACAACTGGAAGAAACAGTTAGCAGAAAGACAACGTTTAAAAAGCACTGCTCAGTGGTTCCACTTTAATTGCTGGAAAGCATTTGCTTCCCTGTAATCCATACCAAGTTTTGAATTATTACAAATGCTAATGACAGTGAAAATACAGACATGAAAAGGACGGAGCCACATAATAGAAAAAGAACTCTGAGAAGGCCTGTGATAGAAAGGAAGGAAGGACACCTCCACTACATTAGTACTGCCTGGGGGAAACCAATGGAAAAGAGCAACTTCAAGGACTGTTATTTGCCAAATTCCTATAGAAGGGATGTACAGGATGATATGGAGCCAATCTCTGTAGAACAAAGAGTTAAAAGCTGGTCTTGAGAGAACAGCATCAATCCAGAAAGAGATCATCCCACACTATGTAGGGTGGGATTCTCCAAGGAAAAGATAGAAGTGCTGAGGGTGTGCAACACACAGGACCTGGTACTCAGGTCACTGCCTTCAGCCCTATTTGAACCAAGGTATTGCCAGACTTGCTCCCTGCCTACTAGAGCCATCCGGGACCTCCCAGCTAACACTACAGGCACGACCCACCCAAAGTGCGCAAAGAAGGGACATCCCAGAGTAAGTCAACTTCAGCAGGGAGGCTCACCTATTTTATATGGGAACGCTTGAGAAAACATTCAGATACAAACAGAATGGAAGGGTGGGCCTAGGGACTGAATGTGGCCCCGGAAAATTCATAGGTTGAAACCTAACCCCCAATATAATGGTGTTAGGAGGCGGTGCCTTGGGAAGTGACCAGGCCACAGGGGTGGAGCCCCTGTAAGAGATCCCAGAGAGCTCTCCTGGGCCTTCTGCCACATGGGGTTACAGGGAGAAGTGGCCTCCACACCAGGAAAGGAGGCCTCACCACGTTCTTGGACGTCCAGCCTCCAAGACCAGATCCCGAAAAGCACATGTTCAGGTTTAAAGCGGCCCAGAGTGCGGGAGTGTTACAGTAGCCCTGAGGACGAAAGCCAGGGCTACGTTACTGCCAATACTCACTCAGGAAGGGTTTTGAGCTCTGCAAGTTCAAATAAACCCCAAGACAAGGGGTTTCTATTACCTGTCCTTATTCAAAATTCGCCAAACGATGGACTTTCAAGGCAGCGGCCACCTGGGTCGCGCAGGAAAACCATCCACAGGGTCCCAGTGGCGGCAGAGGCTTGCGCCGGACCGGCCTGGACCCGCAGACCGACCTCCCGAGCGTTCGAGGGGCCGCAGGGCTGAGCCGCGGAGGCCGAAAAAGTCCAAGCCGGCCCGACGACCACACGGGTCACCGAGCGCCTCCTCAGCCAACGGCCCAGGCTCGGACACCGACCCCCAACTCCAGAGCGGCCCCCACCCGCGAGCCCGGACGAAGGCCTGGGAACACAGACCCTCGGCCCGGCCCCGCCCCCCAACCCGCACCCGCGGCGACCCTGACCTCTGGCTTGGGGTTCACTTTCACAAACACTCGCCCTTTGTCCGTGTCGTAGCTCTGGCCCTGGCTAATGCATCCGCCACCCGAGTGACCCGTGGCCTTGACGGAGTCGCAGCCCAGCTCCCGCCTCAGTAGCTCCTCCATGTTCCCCGCGCCTGGGCCGCCGACCCGCCTCAGGCCGCACGCAGGCGCCGCGACGCCACAGCGGCGCGCGGGGATTGGTTGAGGGGCGGGACCGGCCGGAGCGCGCGGGGATGGAGGGGCGGGGCGACGTGAGGTCGGGGCGGGGCCGTGTCGGGCCCCCGCAGCCCAGAGACCCTGGTGACTCTCCCTGACAGGGGCCTCGCCCAGACCTTTCCCCTGACCTGACCTGTGACCTGCCCGTGACACTGCGTCCTGCTTCGGCCCCTCATCACCTCCACCGGCTCCAGGTCTGAGCATCACCCCTCCCAGAGATTTTCTCGACCTGGATGCTTCTGTAACACCCTACGGGATGCTGTCGTTTGTTTGTTTGTTTCCAGGTAGTTATTTTTGAACTGTGGTGTTGGAGAAGACTCTTGAGAGTCCCTTGAACTGCAAGGAGATCCAACCAGTCCATTCTGAAGGAGATCAGCCCTGGGATTTCTTTGGAAGGAATGATGCTAAAGCTGAAACTCCAGTACTTTGGCCACCTCATGCGAAGAGTTGACTCATTGGAAAAGACTGATGGTGGGAGGGATTGGGGGCAGGAGGAGAAGGGGACGGCAGAGGATGAGATGGCTGGATGGCATCACTGACTCGATGAAGGTGAATCTGAGTGAACTCCGGGAGTTGGTGATGGACAGGGAGGCCTGGCGTGCTGTGATTCATGGGGTCGCAAAGAGTCAGACACGACTGAGCGACTGAACTGAACTGATCCAGTAGGGCTTCCCAGGTGGCGCTAGTGGTAAAGAACCCCCCTGCCAATGCAGGAGGCCTAAGAGACACGAGTTCGATCCCTGGGCCTGGAAGATCCCTTGGAAAAGGGCATAGCAACCCACTCCAGTATTCTTGCCTGAAGAATCCCATGGACAGAGGAGCCTGGCGGGTTACAATCCATGGGGTCACAAAGAGTGGGACGTGACTGAAGCGACATAGTACCCACGCATCCAATTATCTTGTCTCCCAACTAGATTTTAATGATTTGAGTTTTGAGGGCTGCATAAAGTCTTTATTCTGTCGACTGAAAAAAACAAACAAACACAGCCTAAAAGTTGAGAATTATGTTTTATTGGAGACATTACTGAGGACTTAATCTGGGAAGATAGCCTCTCAGGTGGTTATGAGGGACTATTCAGAAGAGGGAAGGAAAGGGCAAGGATGTATAGAAGTTTTTGCAAAAAGCAAAACAACCCCTACCAAAAAAAAAAAAAAAAGAAAGAAAGAAAGAAACAAGTAGTCAAACACGGAAAGACTACTGCTAACTAGAGTAGACCAGACATCTCCAGTAAATGAATCTGGTGGTATTCTGTGTATGTGTGTGCTTAGTGCCTCAGTCATGTCTGACTCTTTTTGACCCTTTGGACTGGAGCCTGTCAGACTCCTCTGTCCATGGGATTTTTCAGGCAAGAAATACTGGAGTTGGTTGCCATTCCCCTCTCCAGGGGATCTTTCTGACCCAGCGATCGAACCTGTGCATTGCAGGCAGATTCGTGACCTGCTGAGCCACCGGGGAAGTCCTTTTCTATGTATAGGAAGATGCAACAGTCTGAGCTTAGTGAAACCGTTCCTTTGATACATACACCCTAACTATCTAGGGCCAGTATGCTGTGTTCTCCATCCTGAATCTCCTCAGGGTACACAGTTGTGGGGAGAGAGCTGGCTTTAGTGGCTAAGGGCTTGATGGCCTCAACATCTTCTGTTTACTGGTATGGCAGGTGGCATTCTTTGTCTACAAATCCATGTGTCAATCAGCAATCTTCAGAGAAATCAAATCAACAAGGTGTGTGTATATATAAAGGGAGATTTATTTTAAGGAATGGCTGTGAGGATTAATAAAGGGAAACCTGTTTAAAATGGAGTGGGAAGGCCCAAAAGGGAGAGCTCTCACACAGTCCGCCCAGACCCAGCCTGAAGGTAAAGATGAGTCAGCAAGTGCCATTGCCTTGGGGCCACTCAGGGTCAAAAACAGGAAAAACTGTCAATTACAGACCCCAACAAGAAGAATCATCAACAGGAAAGAATCCTCAATTACGCGCCTCATCAGGAAAGGTGTTCTTTTTATCTCCTGCTGCTGCTGTCCCTTCAGTCATGTCCGACTCTGTGCGACCCCATAGACGGCAGCCCACCAGGCTCCCCCGTCCCTGGGATTCACCAAGCAAGAACACTGGAGTGGGTTGCCATTTCCTTCTCCAATGCATGAAAGTGAAAAGTGAAAGGGAAGTCGCTCAGTCGTGTCCTACTCTTCTCGACCCCATGGACTGTAGCCCACCAGGCTCCTCTGTCCATGGGATTTTCCAGGCAAGAGTACTGGAGTGGGTTACCATTGCCTTCTTGTATCTCCTACAAGGAATTAATTACCCAGTCTACTCAGCCAATGAAAACCAGTGATTACTCTCAACTCTCACTTTCTTCAGTGGTGAAGTCTCTCAGTCGTGTCTGACTTTTTGACCCCATGGACTATAGCCTGCCAGGCTTCTTCATCCATGGAATTTTCCAGGCAAGGATATTGGAGTGGGTTGACTTTTGTTCAAAACAACCCCTCCAGCTTCCTCCTTTCTGTCTATAAAATAACATTCCTCTCCTTTGTTTTTTGGCTTTGTCTGCAGCTTTTTCTTTCTTCTTTTTCAAATTGCAATGCTTTGCTGTTCCTGAATAAACCCATTTTGCTCGTATACCAACAAGACGTTTTCTTTTTTTTGGTTAACAGGGCTCACACAACTGTGGAGGTAGCAGTAGTGTAGTAGTGTAGTGATAGTTGCTCAGTCGTGTCCGACTCTGCGACCCCGCAGGCTCCAGGCTCCTCTGTCCATGGGATTCTCCAGGCAAGAATACTGGAGTGGGTAACCATTCTCTCCTCCAGAGGATCTCCCTGACCCAGGGATCAAACCTGCATCTCCGGCACTGCAGGCAGATGAGCTACAGGGAAGTCCTTAATGGAGAGACAAGATCAAAATCTGCAGAGTAGACCAGCAGGCTGGAGGCCGAGGGCAGAGTCCTATTGGCAGAATTCCTTCTCGCCCATTCACGGGAGGTCAGTGTTCTCGGCAGGCCCTCAGCTGAGTGGACGTGGTCCACCCACCCTGGAGTGGGTAACTGGCGTCACTCAAAGTCCACTGGTTTAAATGTTAATCTCATCTAAAAAACACCCTCACAGAAGCATGCAGAATAATGTTTGACATCAAATATCTGAGCACTGTGCCCCAGCCAAACTGACACATAAAATTGACCATCACATTCCCCATTGTTTCCCTAGTGCTTACTTAGCATGATGCACTAATGCCAGTCATGCTGCAGGCATTCCCTGAAAATGTGCTAAAACAATGGGAGAATGAATAATAATTGAGGTTCTGAAGTTTGAAGAATTATGGAAAAAGCAGATAGTTCGGACCAACATTCCCGCTAAAAATAACTAGAAATGCTGATTCAGACAGCTTCAATACGTATACAAAGCACTGGAGAGATGACAAGATAGCAAGGAACATTCGCCCCTAATCTCTCTTCATACATACACTAGGGAGCTCTACCCTGAACCAGGGCTGCTGGCACCCTGACATCCAGCCTCCAGAACTATTAGAAAATACATTTCTGGACTTCTCTGGTGGTACAGTGGTTAAAAATCCACCTGCCAATGCAGGGGACACAGGTTCAATTCTTGGCCCGGGAAGATTTCACATGCTGCAGGCAACTAAAGCCAGGCACCTGAACTACTGAGCCTGTGCTCCACAGCCTGTGAGTCACAGCTACTGAGCCCAGAGTCACAAGTACTGAGTTTGCATGCCGCAACCACTGAAGCCTGAGTGCCTAGAGCCTGTGCTCTGAAATAAGAGAAATTTCCACAACGAGAAGCCTGTGCACCGCAACAAAGAGTCATCCCCATTTACCGAAACTAGGGAAAGCCCACTCGCAGCAGCAAAGACCAGGAGCAACCAAAAATAAAATAAATTAATTTTTTTAATTTAAATAAATCATTTTTAAAAACGTGTTTCTGTTAAGTGCCCAATCTCAGATTCTATAAAGAACCCAAGGAAGCAAAATTTATGTTTTAAGGCAAAACAAGAAAATTGAGGCATAACATACTTCCTGCCTGTATTGGGTCCTCCGTAATGTACATCTGCATTATATTAATACATTAACTGTGCATGCTCAGTCGTGTCAACTCTTTGTGACCCCATGGACTGTAGCCTGCCAGGCTCCTCTGTTCATGGGATTTCCCAGGCAAAAATACTGGAGTGGGTTACAATGCTCTCCTCCAGGGGATCTTTCCAACCCAGGGATCAAACCCACGTCTCCTGCAGCTGCCGCACTAGCAGGCGGATACTGTGCCTCTGCGCCACCTGGAAAGCCCATACGTTAACCAGACCTCCTCAAAGCTGGAAATGCTAGCCTGACTGTAAATATCATTTTTTTTTCTACTTCTGATGCCAGTAATGTAACTCTCTGGAAGATTAATTTTTTCTTTCTTAATTCTGCAAGGGATCATGGATCTAATCTGTTGAACCTGTTCACTAGGCTTTACATTTTTAATATTATGTTTTTATCTCTAAAAGCTCTTTTTGGTTTGTCAACAGCAACAAAAAATTAATCAATAGTCAATTTAAAGAGGAAATAGAGAATTCTAACTGAGCTGACCTGAGGACTATAATCTGGGAGACGGTCTTTCAGAAAGCTTTTGAGTCCTGTTAGAAGTTGAAGGCCTAGTCACATACACAAGACCTGGTGCTTGCCTGTACATGCAGATCCGGACAATATATCTTTGATGAAGTTTATGTCTCTGACAATGCTGGCAGATTCTTTACCATCTGAGCCATCAGGGAAGTCCCTGATAACACCATAGTCTTTCACAAAAATCAGGACAGTGGTGTTGTTGGTACCCCATGCATGCACCTTCTACATTCACTGACATTCACCAGCCCCACGATTCCAGGATCCGGCTCCTGGGACGGTGCAAGAGTTTTCTCTATCCTTGGTGCTGGCCCAGTCCAGTGCTCCCAGGAGCAGCTATCTCTGAGGCTGCCCCACTTCTAAAGTTCCCCAGAGGGATGCATTCCAGTCAACTTAACATTCTTGTCTGACCTCCTGCTTCACTTTCCCACCCCCATGAAGGCTTCCCAGGGTCACCCTCACGTAAGCTATTTGCACTTGTACCTTACCTGTTCCTGAGGGAGCCCACCTCCAAGACAGTGGTTGTAGTCATGCAGGAGGAAGGGTGTTGTATTCGGAAGGTATGTGCGCAGTCTCTGGCACACCAGCCATGCTGTACTTCTTGACCTGTGGGGGTGATTTACAATTCAAGTATTTATTATTTATTAAGTGGTACATATGTGTGTTTTCATGCACTTTTCTATATATATATAGTACTTCACAATTGAAAAAATATTTATTTATATTTAGTTATTAATATTTGGGGCTTCCCAGGTGGCACTAGTGGTAAAGAACCCACCTGCCTATGCAGGAGACATAAAGAGGTGGAAAAGGTTTGATCCCTGGGTCGAAGAGTCAGACACAACTGAAGCGACTTAGCACACCCACAGGCATTAATATTTGACTGCACTGAGTCTTAGTTCCAGCATGCAAACACTTAGTTGCAGCATACAAACAAACTTTTAGTTGCAGCATGTGAGTGAGATCTAGTTCTCTGACCAAGGACTGAATGCAGGCCCCCAGCACTGAGAGCTCAGTATCTTAGCCACTGGACCCCCAGGGAAGTTCTGTATTTCACAATTTAAAAAAGCAAAAATGAGCAGATGAAAATCTACAAATGGTAGCAGGTGAACTGACACTTCAGAGGAGAGTAAGGAGAATTTCAAAAATTTTGTAAAGATTATGGAGTACCTGAATCACATCTGCCCAAGGCAGCACAGCAGCGTGCAGGGTCAAGGCCTCTTACAACCTGTCTTTATCTTTGGTCTGCTGCTGCTGCTGCTGCTGCTAAGTTGCTTCAGTCGTGTCCGACTCTGTGCGACCCCATCGATGGCAGCCCACCAGGCTCCGCCATCCCTGGGATTCTCCAGGCAAGAACACTGGAGTGGGTTGCTGCCGGGGTCCAGCCCCGGTGGATCCAGGGAATTCGAAGCGTGGACGGCATTGGCGTGAGAAGACTTATTTATTTATTAATATAAGATTAGATTAGGAAGAAATAGTGTAGTAGGAAGATTAAGTGGAGGAAGAGGGCTGAATAGCTTGGATTACGCGGAAGACCAATAAAATTCCAGACAAGGAATTTGCACCATCTACGTTGGGCCACCGGCGCTCGCTTGAATATCTAAGGGTGCCTCGCCTTAGGCTCCCTTTCGCGCGGGTCTTAACAGCCAGGGCAAGTAAGTAGACTTGGCGAGCCTCCGCGCCCCAGATGGAAATTCAGCCTGAAATTAAAGTAAAGAGGAGAAGGAGGGAAAAAGAGAGAGAGACACGGGGGAAACCAGTCCAGCGACTGGCTCCGGCTCCTATTGTTTAGAAGGCCTTATATACCTTTTAGATTGTACATAGAGCTCAATGGGTAATACAAAATTATGCAGTGTTAGCAGCCCAGACTCTTATCAAAACCAGGCTTTTCTCTCTGCATACCTAATTGTATACACAAGTCTTAGGTAATTTACATCATCTTCCAGCAAAAGGGGCCAATTAACATTTTACAGCCTTTTTTCTGATAAGGGTTTGTCAACCAGAAGACTTATTTGTGTTGATCTTCCCAAAGTCTGGTGCCACTCTCAGAAAGCACTAAATAAAGTTACATTCTTACATAGCAAGGACACAAGAGGAGTGCAGTGATATACAACAAAAGAAGTAATTAACTCAAAAGTCTAGTGTTGCTAACATCAAAACTATTATATAGCTTTTTCCATATCCCATTTACATTGATTAACATCCTCCCAGGTGCCTAAAAGATAAAGAATATGGAGGCCTGGCAGCAATCATTGAGTCAACAGTGAAATCCCGTCACCAATATAATTTTTAACTCTTTAGAAAAGGCTCTGTATCTTTAAGATGCTTTTAAGCTTTGTGCCTCTCGCGGTTGGGGGCTGCAAGCAATTCACAAGCTGTAAGAGGTCCAGGGAACCTGTTAGGCAAGCTAGAGAGCAATCAGAGGGGGTTAACGGAAACATCCCTTTCAAATGCAGAAGACTAAAGCCCTGAGTTGACTTTTTTCCAGAGAATATCAGAAAAGTGGAAAAGCAGAGTACAAAAGCCGGCAGATTTTTATTTTGGGGGTGGATGCTCAGGAAATGCCAGGGGGAACTCCTGAAGTCTGATCACAGCCTTGCGTATGTCAGCTTCCTCCCTCATGACCTTGTCACGGGTGGGATTCCTCACACTGGCTCCCGGCAGGTTGCCATTTCCTTCTCCAATGCGTGAAAGTGAAAAGTGAAAGTGAAGTCGATCAGTCGTGTCCGACTAGTAGCCACCCCATGGACTGCAGCCCAGCAGGCTCCTCCGTCCATGAGATTTTCTAGGCAAGAGTATGGAGTGGCTTGCCATTGCCTTCTCCGTATCTGTGGTCTAAGTCACTTTAACTTCATGCCATGAACAGGAAAGTTTTCATCAGAATTATGCCACCACTAATTGAGATTTTGCTGAGAAATTACTTTCAAGAGTAGGTTTTATCAAGTCCATTTAATTTCTGACCTCATTGAAATGGTTTATCTTTATACACCATTTTATTTTTCAATTTTCATTTGAATGAAATTATTGTCATCACATCAATTTAACCCTTCAGTCCATTTTTTTCTTTCTCTTTTGGTCCACATAAGATTTTGCTGACTATGAACCTACTGGTACAAAGGCTCTCCCAGGGCCATTGTATCTACTGAGTCTAATTTTCCTGAATCAAATAGAAAGATGTAAATTCACCGTGTGCTTTTTAAGCCTATGTTATTTCAAAAATTCGTGTTGATATTTGAAGCAGAAATATTAATTATACATTAGATGTAAGACTAATCATTTGTATGCGCTTATTCATCCATGAGAAAATGTCCCATGATTGCTCTGTGGTGGAAGATGGGACCATGGCCTTGCTAATCCAACCCTTCCATACATTTCCAGATACTCTTGCCTTTGAGTCAAACATGCTGTTTTGTGACATCCTGCCCTTGCAGTTTCTCGGTGTTCCTTCTCTCCAGCTTCTCCCTCTTCTCACCTCAGCACAGTCCCAACTGCAAGAGCAGAGTCGGTGCGACTCCTTCAAATGGCACTCTCTTCTCTGTGCCCTGAGGCTGTCCTCCAGAGGAGGGCTCCAGCCTCCCCCTCTCTGGGACCCTGTCTGCTCCTCTGTCTGAGACCTGCCTTGTGCTTGTGTACATGGGCATGTGTGTACCCCAATCCAACTGTCCTGTCTCAATGGCAAGCCCCAACCTCACTCCTCCCATCCCAGGCACCTGCTGTGGAGCCAGGGGCCGCTGGCATTGGTGTGGCAGAGGTGGCTGGCATGGTGGGGGTGACTGGTGGCAACATATTTCTACCTCACCTCTCCCTGGGGTGCCTGTGATGCACTGACACAGAATGAGTTGGGTGAGCTGCTGCTGTATCAAAAGTTAAAACCATAGTGGACCAGAGTGTGCAGGAGCATGAAGGGTATACAGTGGAGGCTCCATCAATACTCCACAGGGACTCAGCTGATGACACACCTAGGCGCTTGCTGTATACCAGTCACTTGCCCCAAACACTTGCCAAGTGTGAGGATCATAGACTTCTCACAAGCAGGGAAGGGGAATTCCCTGGTGGTCCAGCGGTTAAAACTCTGCACTTTCTCTGCTGAGGGCCTGGGTTCAATCCCTGGTGGAGGAACTAAGATCCCACAAGCCAACTGGCAAAGGCAAAAAAAAAAAAAAAGAGAAAAAGAAGAAGCAGGGAAACTGAAGCCCACTAAGTAAGTGATCATTCACCCAAGTTCACACAGCTGGGAAAACGGAATCAGGATTTCACCTCAGGCAAGTCTTTGACTCCTTCCGACCTCAAAGTCCACAAACCCACTCCCCAGAAGGGTCTCTGAATTGGAGACAACATGGGGACCAGACACCACTGATCCTTCTGCACCACCCACTTGCAAGAGAGTGATCAGTCCTCAGGGGGGCTTCAAGGGTCTGCATTAGCAGCAGCCCTCCCTGTCCTCCAGCTTGCACTTGCCCTGAGGGGGCCTGCCGTCCACCTCAAGGCTTCCATAGCCCATGGGGCCTTGGTGCAGGGACTGGGGGTCCTCTCCTCTGAGGGCATCCTGCTTTGTCCATCTCAGCACAGTCCTAACTGAAAGAGCAGAGTCAGGGAGAGCGCCCTCGGATGACTCCTTCCCAGCCAGGGAATGAGCGAGTCTCTGCTCTCACACCTACACCCACCTCCTTCCTGGTGTCCAGCTCCCTTCCCGCAGCCCCCATGTGCCCTTGTCAACCTCCACACAGAAGCCTCCACCAGATAGCCACAGAGACCTTCACTCCGGGGCTCAGCCGTGGACCTGGGGGCAGGGGCAGGCAGGACAGGGATGGGGGCTGTTGTCCAGGGAAGGTGGATGCCAGGAGCTTCCCCTCCTCCCCAGGCAGGTCTTACTTGCGACTGAAGAAATTGTGTTGCTCCAGCTGGCATAACTTCAGAATTACTGTAAAGGAGAAACTGGCTTATATTTCAAGAGCTTCCACCCTGACCCCCAATTTCTTTCTTTTTTTTTTATAATGTATTTTTATTTTTGGTTGCAGTGGGTCTTCCTTGCTGCGTACCAGCTTTCTCTAGTTGTGGCGAGCAGGGGTTACTCTTCAGTGTGACGCTCAGACTTCTCATTTCAGTGACTTCTCTTGTTGCAGAGCACAGGCTCTAGGCACAGTAGTTACAGCACATGGGCTCAGTAGTTGAGGTGTGCAGCTCTAGCACCCAGGGATTTCAGTAATCACAGCACACAGACTCAGTAGTTGCAGCTCACAGGCCCTAGGACACTTGAGCTTCAGCAGTTGTGGCATGAGGGCTCAGAAGCTGCCGTGCATAGGCTTAGTTGCTCCACAGCATGTGGAATCTTTCTGGACCAGGGACCAAACTTGTGTCCCTTGCACTGGCAGGCTGATTCTTATCCACTGCACCACCAGGAGAGTGCCCCAATTTATTTCTTATCTGAATCTTCTCTCCTTGACAACGGAGGAGGGGTTTCCACGTCCTCCAAACACCGAGTTGGAGTGTAGGAGCTGGGGGCAGCTCTGGGCCAGAGAGCCAGGACTGGCTGCCTGGAGGGGGCAGAGGGGAGCCAGGTGTCCCCTCCCTGCCTCCACCAGGTAGGCCTGACGTTAACAGTCCTAAGAATGATGACAACGGGCTACTGTCTTGTGGAAGACAAGCCGGGCAGTGCAGAAGAAGCCTGGCTCAGAGGCGGCCAGAAAGGGACACAAGCCTTGGGCGCCCCCCCCCCCTCCCCAGCACAGCTGGCCCTGGATGTCTGACAGGCGGTGAAAGGGCCAGTCGCGCGGGGCAGGGGCGAGGTTGGAGTCTGGGAGGGGCACTGAGTGGGCGGGATAGGATATCAACGAGTGGGCGGGGTATGGCAGTGGGCGGGGCTTCGAACACGCCCCGCGTGGGTGGAGCGACGCTCCCACAAGAAACCTATATTATATGGATTTTGTCTCTACAGCTCTAGTGCTTTCTGGGGGCATCCGGGAAGTTACAGTTTTGTCTAAAATAGGTTTTCTTTCCATGGCGTAAGAACAACTGGCACCTTGGCTGCGAATTCTTGGTGAGTCATCACCAAATATACACCCAGTGTGAATCTGTGCTCAGCTGTTAGTTTCTATTTACTTCTCGACAGCAGGAGAAAGAAAGAAGAGTTAATTGGTGTGTGCAAGTGCCTGGCTTTGGGGAAAATATGGTTAGTCCTTTTTTAGTTCCTCGGTCTATTTTTATTTGAGCATCAGGGAAAGAAATTTGAGAAATGCTTTTCCATGGTCCAATGGCATAAGGTGGCATAAAAATATTCCTTGCGTTATCACCTGACGGTGGCGGACACGCCTTCTCTCCTCTGCCGTCCTGCTTCCGGGCCAGAGGCCACTGTATAGTGCCGCACAGATGCGGTGCAAGCTTCATAATGATTTCAGTGCTTCAGACATTATACCATTGTCTGGCAGTTCCTCAAGCACGCACGATGGTTTCTACATGGTCCAGCAATTCCACTCCTATGTATACATCTAAAAGAAATAAAAACACATTTTCCTGGAAAAGGAAATGGCAACCCATTCCAGTATTCTTGCCTAGGAAGTCCCATGGACAGAGGAGCCTGGTGGGCTACAGTACATGAGTTCTGTAAGAGTCAACAACTAAACACCAACAACACAGAGACATAAAGAAAACTGGTGGTTACTGGGACTTGGGGAAGGGGAATAGAGCCTGAACGATTAATGGATAGGGAGTTCTCTTTCAGAATGACGAAAATGTTTTGGAACTAGGCAGAAGTGCTGGTTGCATAACATTGTCAATGTAGTAAACGGTCCCCGAACTGTATACTTTGAAATGGTTACTTTTATATTTTGTGAATTTTTACATCAATAAAAGTATATTTGTAAAGAAAAAAACCATACATCTGCACAGAAATTTGTACAGAAATGTTCACAGAGGCATTATTTACTACAGCCAAAAGGTGGAAGCAACCCAAATATCCATCAGCTGAAGAACGGATGAACAAAATGTGGTCTATCCGTACAATGGAATATTATTCAGCTTTAAAGAGGAAGGAAATTCTAACACATGCTACAACATGTATGAACATTGAAGACACCCTAAGTGAAATAATTTAGTAAACAAAAAGATAAAGGATAAATACTGTATGATTCCATATGCAATCCCTAGAGTGATCAAATTCATAGAGGCAGAAAATAGATTGGTGGGTGTGCCTGGGCCTGGGGAGAACAGAATGGGGAGATATTGCTTAATGATGACAGAGCTTCTGTTTTACAAGATGACAAAATTCTGGAGATGGATGGTGGTGATGGTTGCATAACAGTGTCAATGCCCCTGAATTCCAACACTGAAAAATGGGTAAGATGGTATAATAAATTGCATGTTACGTATAATTTAGCACACTTAAAAAAGGAAAACAGGACAAAACCAGGTCTCTGCTGCCACACTGATCAGCTCCAGCCATGGAAGCCTCAGCCAGGACCTCCGGCCTTGAAGGTTTCTCTGAGCCCGTTTCCCTGGTGTCAGCAGGAATGACACCCCCACTTCTCAAGTTTGTCGTGAGATTAATGTGGGTCAATCACAGATACTCAGACACCTTTACTGTCCAGCAGCCACAGGCCTGGACACTCTGGATTTTTTTAACTCTTTATCAAATTTGTTACAATATTGCTTTTCTTTTACGGTTTTGGTTTTTTGGCCCCAAGGCATGCAAGATATTAGTTCTTCGAGCAGAGATGGATCCCATGACCTTAGCAGTGAGAACAATGAGTCCTAATCACTAGACCAGGGAATTCTCAAGATCTTTAAAAATGTTAACTTTTCTTGCAACTATTTCATCATCTTGAGTATGGTAAAAAGGCAAGTTTGCTTGTAAAAGCAGACATATCCTACCAAACACTTCTGAAGTTTAGGGTCTGCCATCTGCTGAGTTTTTGAAACAATCTCTCTGTCTCTGACATCTCTAAATATATTTTCCCAAATGCCTTTGTGTGATGTGCGGAGATTTTAATGCAAAAACTGGACATGGCTTGTTGAAACCTTAGGAAGCACAAATGTGTGGGAGCTTTCACTTAAAAGCACAAGGTCGAGGGTGAAGTTTTACACAAAAGAAGCTGCTTGTTTTCTTCCCCTGGCATTCTGAATCAAATAGATTTTCTCTGAAAAGAAATGTTCTTCAGGCTCTGGGGTTGAGAAGGGATATTTTCTGTAACTCAAGACGGGAAGAAGTGGTGGGTTTGGCACAGGATGAAATGTTCTCTTTCAATAAACTGCATACTTTTTTCCTGGAGAAAAGCACTTTGGGAGCCTTTCTGCAGAGCACTGGGCTGGCCGCCTCTTGTAGGATCTGGGCTACAGTGTGTCCATGTTGCCTCCCCACCCCCACCCCCACCCCCTACCCTCCCACCCCTTCCCCACATCCCACTCCCTGGTGCCCACAACAGGAGCAGAAGGATGGGTCTTCTCACTGCAGCCAAGGGTGCATGCTAATTCCCAGCTCCAGTTCCTTTGGATTCAAGTGCTCAGAGTAACACAGGGGGGATGAGGGCGTGGGTGGGGTGGGGGGCAGTGCAGGCTGCAGGTCGCTTCTGCATTCACTGCCCTGGGTCCTAGGTCTGCCTTTCCCATCTCTGCTCTGGATCTCATGACCCTGACGACCCAGAGCAGTCAGGGTGTAGGGACCACTTCTTTCAGGGTCTAATTGACATGAGACCAACTCCAGCCTTTCTGTAGCCAAGGTGCACACTGCTGCCCCCAGCATCCTTGCCTAGCTCAGGGAGCTTCTCACTGAGAAGATGGCATGTGAGCAAGAACTGTGCACAGGGGCAATGGGAGAGCCCACCATGGCCTTAAGTCCAAGTCCTCATGCAGCCTCCTAGTGTTTGTGAGATGTGGAGTGACTCCTTGGAGAGGGATACAAGCTCGGTCCCTACACACAGTCCACGACACAGTGATGGGTGCCATAGATGGGACCCCAGGAAAGGGTGAGAGCGTCCCCTGACCTGGGCTTGGGGCAGCCAGTTTCTGAAAGACCCCACTGTCCTGTTCCTATGGACGGGGAGACAGGGAAGATGCTGTTTTCAACTCACTCACTCAGCACTTTGGGCCTCACGTTGTGTCAGGAAGCTGCCCACCTCCCTAAGTATAATCACGTTTTCAAATCCCCAACTTAAGTGGTTGGTGGGAGAAGGAATGCTAGAACAGGATCATTCAGTTAGATACAAAGCTGATTCATGCCCTACAGGATGGTGAAAACTTAGCTGCCAGGCAGGAAAATAAGACTCTCTCACTTTTCTGTGTTGTGCCAAGTCAGTGTGGATAGTGAGTCAAAGTTCATTCCCAGGAGAATCAGTGACTCGAGCAGTTCTCTGGAAATTGCTTGGCCTTTTCCCTGTACTGTGGATAGTTGGTGCTGTTTGTGGAGATAATGGACATGCAAACGGATGTTTTAATTAGACAGGATGAGCCCCCGTGCAGGTCAGGAGGGTGGAGGGAGGGTTCCTGGGAGGAGGTGTCACTGTGGACACTGATCTAATGGGAAGGAGCAAGTGTGCGTGAAGCAAAGGGCTGAAGTGGCATCAAGTGCTCCGGAAATTCATTGGTGTCCCCAGCAAAGCGTCAGAGACGAGCAGAACACAGAGCTGAGCCTATGGGCAGCCCCCTGAGCACTGTGGCCAGGGCAGGCCAGGGAGCGCAGCTCTTCAGGGAGGGAAGATGTCAGAAGTGTGGGTGGCACCATCAACCCTGAAGTGAAACTGCAGTGGGGGTGGAGGTGCGAGGGCATCAGGTGAGGGCCAGATCAAGGTCAGGGAGGGATCAGACAAGGGTGAGGGCAGACAATTGTTTCATGAGGGTCAGGTGATGCAATTAAGCAAAATATGATGAGGGTGCATGGATGGGCAGGGTGGACCCTCACTTGCTCTGGAAGAAGATAAAGAACAATGATGCTCTGCCCCAAAGAAAAACGCTAGAACTAGATACTGGGCATGTTACTGAGGCTTATTTTAACTTCCAGCAACAGCACATCCATCTGGAGATGGCTAGGGCCATGGAACTATCCTAGTCACACGACAAGAAGTCCGCAGCTGGTGGACCAGCGAAGAGGCTTCACGATGCCCTCGTGGTCACTAGCTTCAGCTGGAAGTTGGCTCCCTGGTATCCCTTTTTTTGAAGCCCGCAGCAGACACCCATCATGTTCCTTCGCTAAAGTCACATGCTAGGCCACACCTCCACTGGTTAGAGCCAGGGGACAGACAGGCTCAGATCAGCAGTTTTCAAGTGTGGTCCATGGGCTCTTTCATGGTCCTATAGGATTAAGGGATGAACATGACCTACCTTGCTGACCTCATCTTAACTTGATTATATCTCCAAAGACCCTATTTCCAAATAAGGTCACATTCACAGGTACCAGGGATAGGACTTCAGTAGACCTTTTGGGGATAACCCTCATCATATAATATAGGGCAAACACGTGTCTCCAGTTTTCCACTACAGTATTACAGTCAAGGCTGAGAAGTATAGCTTTTAGCATTGATAAACAAGGCGTGTTATTTAGAAACACAGAAAGAAGCTTGAAGCAGTTCATAAAATTGGGATGGCATGTCATGATGCCATCCTGGCCCCACTATGCCACCAGTGGGTCTTT
This sequence comes from Oryx dammah, assembly GCF_014754425.2. Taxonomy (NCBI): domain Eukaryota; kingdom Metazoa; phylum Chordata; class Mammalia; order Artiodactyla; family Bovidae; genus Oryx; species Oryx dammah. The sequence continues at coordinate 12,660,091 of NW_024070192.1, read as the reverse complement.
GACATCTTGTGGTTACAGTATTGGTTCTATCTCCACTTGAAAGAGATCAAGTATTTGAAGGGGTTTTTTTCTGATTTTTGGAGAAGGAAGACTCTGGCCTTTAAAAACTGGTTTTCTTAAGACAGTTGGAGGCCTGATGCTATTTTAACAAAAATCAGCTGTAGGGGTTTTGTGGTTTTTTTTTTTACATTTTATTTTATTTTTATTGAAGTATAGTTGATTTACAATGTTGCTTAATCTCTAACTGTAGTTTTATTTCAATGAATCCTTTAGAATTTCTGGAGCCCTGACCAGGGTGGTATGTTGTAGAAAAGCATAAATGACAGTCAAGGGTCCAGTTAAGAACCAGTTGGCCCTCTAGCCTCCTTGACCAACGGCACAGTGGCCTCCCTCCAATCCTCCTAAGTATGTCTTTACCACTTCATCTTCTAATTACCTCTTATCCATGGAGAAGCATCTGTAAATAATTCTGTCTGCCTTTCTGTTTTACTTACATTGTTCCCAGTCAGTGTCTGTGCTAGCAGGAGCCGGGGGCTTTACTTTAGCCTGACCTCTGGAGCAGCTCCAGGACGTCAGGAGATGTTCAGGGAGCCAATTTCAGCCTGGCCACAGGAAGGAATTTTCCAACGGTTAGAGGTAGATGGGACTAGAATCCTGGCCTTGAGTTGTCAGATGGGCAAGTGGCATACAGATTCCTCTACTTTCTGCCTGGACTTTGATTGAAATTTGCCGGAGTTGGGGGAGCAGAAGTCAGTGTCTAGCCATGGAATCATCTCCCAGGAGGCTGGAGGAGGGGCTCTAGTGGTGGGAACCCTACTCCTTTTGTGAAATAAACACCTCTGGTGGAGACATTCCAGGCACTGTTGGGTGGGCCTTATTTTTATCCTAGGGCAGAAATATGAAAATCCATGAGGATATAAGCCTTTTCTTAGGTGGTTACTTTTATTTGGGAAGTCCAGCAGAAGGAGGGATCCTGCTTAACTAGATAATTGTCAAGTGGCTCTCAGCTGATAGGGACTGTGGAGCTGAGAGTTGGAGAAGGGAAGAAATTCTCCTGAGTTTTTTGGTTTGTTTTTTGCAAGAATAGGAGTGGGGACAGAATTCCACCTCCTGCGTATTTTTCCAATGTCCACTTTCCATCTTTCAATCTTACTGTATTTCCTTTTTTATTAAATAGTGGCTTTGCCAGTACATAAACCAACCAATCAATCAATAAGCAGTAAGTTGTAAACTACTGTTCCAAAGGAAACCTGTTTTTAGGTCCAAGGATGTTCAAATGACAACAAAAAAATGTTAAACAATTGGTTTTTAAATTCTTCTCTCTCTCCTCTGCCCCCTCTACCCAAGTGGGGGCTACAGCAGTTCCCTACACACGCGCAGAGGGCTTTTTCCAACATTGGGTGGAAGGATTAAGCGGAAGGGGCTGGGGCCGCGGGCCTCCCAGCCGCTGGAGTTCTTCAGCGAGCCTCAGGATGAAGACCCAGGGTGGCGTCTCCAGAGACAGCGCCATCACGCCGGCGCGCGCCGCTTAGCGCTGTCTGGATTCCGCGCGTAAAGGAACGTGCACTTAGTCAGACACCCAGAGCAGAAGACAGGCCCCCCACCCGGCGCCCACTGCTCCCTAGATGCGGAAAGGAGCCCAGGAACTGGAGGGTCCTCATCTGGTCCTCTCTCCCAGCATCGGCACAAACACTTGCACGGACTCACACACCAGCACCTGAAGACGTACCCAGGCACTGGTGCGCAGACGCATGCACACACGCGCGCAGCGGCGCGCAGATGCGCACAAACACGTGAACAGGCACTCACAAGCACGCGCACCCAGCACTCTGCGTGGTGCGGTGGGAGGACCCGTGGGAGCGACCAAGAGCCCGAGCTTGCCTGGGGCACGGGCCCTTGACATCAGGCCACCTCCCACGCGTCTGCGACCGGAACCGGCCCTTGCGACGACCCCACCCCGCCCAGTGAGGACTCTGGGTGGGTGGGAGGCGAGCCCTGGCACCCAGCCCATGAGCCCACGCTGGAGTGTGATCACCCAGCCTCGCCCCCTGATCGCCCCGCCCCGCCCCAACCTTGGCCCCGCCCCGCCCCGCCTCCCGTTTACCATTGGCAGTAGAGACCGTAGGTTTCCGGGAGGGGCGGATGGGAACGGCCTGGAGGAGGAGACGAAAGCGAGATGGATGGGCAGCCAGCCAATGAGAGCGTACAGCTGCCCTAGCAACTGCGGCCGGCCAATGGCTGGGCGGAGCCCGAGTGCGCGCTGTCAGGCTGCGGGGACCAAGGGGCTAGCAGTGCTCCAGGGACCTCTGGACTCGCGCGGCGCTAGACTGCCAGGCCACCGCCTCTGCGCTGTCCCGTAGGCTGGGCATGGGCGCGGGCGCTGGCGCGGCACGATGAGCACCGGGGGCAGCCCGGTCCGCGCCTACGACTTTCTGCTCAAATTCCTGCTGGTGGGCGACAGCGACGTGGGCAAAGGCGAGATCCTGGCGAGCCTGCAGGACGGTGCGGCCGAGTCCCCGTATGGCCACCCCGCGGGTGAGCGCCGGGCCGGGAAGGAGAGGCGGTGGAGCGCGCGGGGGCTGGGGAGGAGAGGGGCGCAGACGCGAGAGCTAGGCGGGGGAGGGGTGCAAGGGAGGAGAGGAGAGGAGAAGGGGTGGAGAGCGCCGGGGCTGCGAAGAGGGGTAGCTGGCCCGGCGAGGGGCGCCAAAGAGCCGAGCGAAAGAGGCCGAGGAGGTACGGGGTCCCGAAGGGGAGCGTTCCGCGGGCGGAGGGAGCAGGGAGATCAGGGAGGGGAGCGGGGGCCGCGGAGCCTGGGAGGGAAAGCGAGCCGCCGAGGAGAGGGGAGGAGGGGTGGAGCGCGCCGGGACTGTGAAAGAGAGGGGACGCGGGACCCGGAAGGGGAGCGCCGGGCTTAGGGCCGTCGAGTCTCTGCCTGAATCCCGCCCGCACGACGCGGGCAGCCCCGGCTTCACACCCCGAACCCTGGACATGGGGGACCCAGGGGACTAGTGGGAGTGAGGCTGGGACGCGCGCACTCCGGGCGTGAGGCGGGAGCGAGCGGCTGAATGGGGAGCTGGGGTCCTCCCGACCTGGGGGTGACTGCCAGACGGAGCAGAGCGTAAGACCACACAGTCCGGGTTTGGGGAGGAAGGTTGGCGGGACTGCTCCAGGGTGTCCTGCCGGGAGGTCGCACTTGGCACACGTCGAGTCTGGAAAGGACGCGTGGGGATGCGACGCCGGCGCGAGGGGCTGGGAGCGTGGGATCGGAGCACAGCGGCGGCAGGCTCACAGGTGGTGGCTCTGAGCGTAGGTCGGATGGAAAGGGAGGGAGAGAAAGCACAGAGGACGCATCTCGAGGCTTCTTCAGGGTTCCCTGTGTGTGGAGGGGCTCCTCCTCCTGGTGGACAGGCCTGAGAGGGCAAGGAACGCTAGTGACCCTACGGAGCATGGTCTGGGGTGCAAGAAGGGAAGGACCGACAGAGAGTGAGGGTCCCAGGGTGAGGGGAGACCAGAGCACCCGATGGCAACCTGCAGGGGGTCCAAGAAGTTTCTGGTTTGAGAGCAGCAGCCCCTGAAAGAGGGTGGATATTAGGAGGAAAAGAAGGGCAGCAGGGAGGAAAGTGGGCGCAACTTGGGCCAAGAGGTGGGAGGACCAGGTGTTCCCACAGTGCCCAGGTCTTTACCCACCAAAGGCTGCTTGGCTGGTGCAGGCTGAGTGGCAGTGGAAGGAGAGCTGTGGATGTTCACCACTGAGCTAACATCTCAGGGGCAGGAGCCACATTTCCGATACAGAGGCTGCTGCTTGCTGTCTGGTTCCTGGGTAGCTGAGGAAGGCAGCCTAGGGAATGGAATCTTAATGTTCAAGCCAGCATGGGGGTGCTTCTTGTCCTGGTCAGCCAGGGTAGGACTGAGAAGACAATGGGCAGTGCACTGAGTTGGGGAAGGTTTGAGATGGGGGCATGAGCTGATGGTGAAAACCTGGATCCATTCTCACACTGCAGTGCATGTAACAGTCACGCCCTGGTCCTATGAAAAGGCAGATTCTGATTCTAGAACAGACTGTCCAAGATGATGTCACCAGCTACATGTAGTTTTCTACACTTAAAGCATGTTAGAGGGAAATACAACTAAAAGTGTGCGTGCTCAGTCACTTCTGTCGCATCCAATTCTTTGTCACCCTGTGGATGATAGCCTCCATCCATGGGATTCTCCAGGCAGGAATACTGGAGTGGGTTGCCATGCTCTGCTCCAGGGGATCTTCCCAACCCAGGGGTGGAACCCATGTCTCCTGCATTGCAGGTGGATTCTTTACCACTGAGCCACTGGGGAAACCCTAAAAGGGTGCATTAGCCGTACTCATCGTGCTGGACAGCCACTTGTAAGGCAGCAGAAGTGCTGGACAGCGCGGTGCTGGGTTTAAGCTCTATGAGAGTGGGGAGCTGTGACTGTTTCCTCCTCAGCTGGGTCCTCTTGGTGTGGGGCTCAGGGAATGGATGGGCCGGAGGTGAAGTAACAAAACATTCAGCAAATACAGTGCTGTGTTGGGGGAACAGGCTGTGGAATGTTTTCTGTTCTGTAGTAGATGAACAACGTGGGGGCAAAAAGGAACGTGGACCAGCGTTTGCACAAAGGTCCTTCTGGCTGGTGTGAATGGAGGTTTGGTGTTTCTGCTCTATTACTTTCATTCTATGTGCCGAACCGAGACTTCTAACAACTAGTTAGGGACGTCTCCTGAAGTTTTTTCCTTGACACAGAAGGAGGATTTAGGCTAAAAAGACATGTTCCACAAAAGGTCTTGTCAGCTTGGCTTCAGACACTGCGGAAAAGAACTGATATGATAGATGCGCCCTCTGTGGGTTTTTGACTTACTAAAAGATTCTTCTTGGATTAAGAAAAGAGACTATGGGGCTGCCCTGGCGGCTCAGTGGTACAGAATCCGCCTGCCAATGCAGGAGACACAGGTTTGATCCCTGATCCGGGAAGATCCTGCATGATTTGAAGCAACTAAGCCTGTGTGCCACAACTATTGAGCCTATGCTCTAGAGCCCAGAGCTGCAACTCTTGGGCCCAGGTGCTGCAACTTCTGAAACCTTCGTGCCCCAGAGTCCATGCTCCGTGATAAGGGAAGCCACCACAGTGAGAAGCCCGCACACCAAAACTAGAGAGTAGTCCCCACTTGCCACAACTAGAGAAAGCCCGCTTAACACCAAAGATCCAGGACAGCCAAAAATAAATAAATAAAACTATTCAAAACTGAAAAGAGATTATGAAAAATTGGAAGAAATTGGAATCATCATGATTATTATTTTAAAGATACATTTCACTCTGAAACAGTGTGGGTGCTTCTGGCAGAAAAGGCGAGGGCCTTTCAGCCTCACAACCCATCTCCCTCCACCCTATGCTTGAGTTCAGAGCCTGTTTATTATGTTCAGGTTGCCCAGGTTTAAACACCCAATTCTGCATAGTAGCTACAGTGCCCACAATTGCTCAGTGTTAATTCAATATTTCAGAGTACTCTGTGCTCACCGGTAATCTTTTATTTTGTTGTCCCCCTGATTGCTAATTTCATTTCAATCATTTTTTCAGGAAGGGCTCATGAGTGTTTCCTAAGCATTTTCATGTCACTGTCCTTTGCCTCTATCTTTGAACACTGTCTTGGCTGGGTGTAATAGTTTCAACTGCTGTTTTATTTCCCTCAACCTTTGTAAGCGCTGCTCCATCCTCTGCCATTGGATGTGGGGAAGCCTGAAGTCAGCTGGGTTTTTTTTCCCATACAGGTGATTTGCATTTTCTTCATGAATTTCTGAAGGGTTCCTTTTTTTTTTTTTTTGAAGGGCTCGGGATCCTTCTTTTTGCTTCATTTCATGAGCTTAACCGGACCGTGTCTCAGAGCTGAAAGCTTCATTTTGAATTCCTGGCACTTTCAATTTGCAGATTTTTTCCCTCAGTTTTAGGGAAATTTATTTTATGTTCTCAAAACATCTTCTGGTGCATTTATTGGTGTTTCTACTTCAGTGACACCAGCTGTATTAGTTTCCTGTGGCTGCTGGGAAAATTGCCACAAATGTAGTGGCTTGAAATAACACAAATTCTCTTACAGTTCTGAGGGGTGGTAGTCAACCCAATCTCATAGGCTAAAATCAAGGTCAGCAGGCCTGCATTCCTTTCTGGAGGTTCTAGTGGTGAGTCTGTTTTCCTGCTTTTTCCGCATTCTAGAACCTGCCTTTGTCTCTTGGCCTGTAGGTCCTCCCCCACCTTCAGGGCCAGCTGTGGGGGCTGGAGGGGGTCTTTCTCGAATCTCATCATTCTGAGCTGGACTCTGCCTCCTGCTTCACTTTTAAGGACGCTTGTGATCACACTGGGCTTCCCAGGTGGTGCTAGTGGTGAAGAACCCACCGGCCGACGCAGGAGATGTAAGACATATGGGTTCGATCCCTGGGTTGGGAAGATCCCCTGGAGGAGGGCACGACAACCCACCTGGAGAATTCTTGCCTGGAGAATCCCATGGACAGAGGAGCCTGCAGGGCTACAGTCTGTAGGGTCACAGAGTCAGACATGACTGAAGAGACTTAGCACGCACGCATGTGATCACACTAGGGCCACTAGATGATCCAGAATAATCTCTGTATCTTAAGATCACCTCACTAGCAAAACTTAATTCCCCTTTGCCATGTAACCTAACATATCCACAAATGCTGTGAATTAGGACATGGATCTCTTTGATGGGCCATTATTCTGCCTGTTAGTAGCTCAGTTGTGTCCAGCTCTTTACAACCCCATGGACTGTAGCCTGCCAGGCTCCTCTGTCCATGGAATTCTTCAGGCAAGAATACTGGAGTAGCTTAGTTTCCCAACCAAGGATCAAACCCATGCCCTCAGCAGTGAAAGCACAGAGTCCTAAGCACAGGACCAGCAGAGAATTCTCTAATTTTTCCTTACTTTTAAAATTTTCCTCTTTTTCAATTTTTAAAAACTTCTTTACAAGTTCATGGAAAAACTCTCCTTTGAACTATTTTACCAACTTCATGTTTTTATTAGATTGTTCTATTGCATGAAGTAACTGGGATGAATTTCCATCTGCTCCTGGGCTCACATTTCCTTACAAGTTCAATTCTGTTTTCCATTCCTTTTTAAACTTGTATTGAAGTATGACACATACATGTAGGAAAATGTACCTATTATAACTGCATAGCTCAGTGAATTTTCACAAAGCTAACAAGCCCATGCAACCAGCACCCCAGAAGCCCAATACCAACAGGTTCCTGGGCCCCCAACTCTTCCGCCAGCCACAACACCCCAAAATATGACTGCTGGCCGGGCTTCTGACACCGCGGGTCATTACTTTTTCATTCATTCTGTGTAAAAATTAGAGCTGTACTGTGACTGCTCCTCTTGCTCTCCTTGTATAAGACTCTCCTGGGTCGTATATGGTTGTGGATGGTTTATGATATCCCTGGTGTGAATGCACCGTGATCTATTTATTTACCCATCCTGCTGGGGTTGGCATTTCTGTGGTTTCCAGTTTCTGGTTGTTGTGATTAGTCCTGCTGTGAACGTGTCCACTGTGTGTCTTTGGAATACCAAAGACCTATTTCTGTCAGAATATACCTGGGATGGCTGAGTATTGTGGCACACATATGTTTAACTTAAGAAGATACTCTGCAAATATTTTCAGTTTAGACTCTTGCTGCCAAATTTGGGAGTTCTGTTTGCCCACATCCGTACCAACACTTGGTTCTTGTTCTTTTGCATTCTAGCCCTTCTGGAAAGTATAGTGTAGTTTGAATTTGTATCTCTCTAATGACTGATGAGATTGAATACCTTTGTCCGTTTTTCATTAGGCTGAATTTACTGGGCAGTGCGGGTATTTGAAAAAATACATTCTGGCTGTGAGCTTTTTGTCAGAAATACGTATTGTGAGTATCTACTCATGTGTTGATGTGCTGCCTTTAATCCCTTTAATAGTATTTTTAAGTACAGAAACTCTTCATTTTTACATAATCAAATGATGGGTATTCATAGAGGGGACTCTGAGTGCTGAACAAGTCTCTGCCTGATCCAGGCTGAGGGTGTCCTCTGAGGCTCCGCTGTCTTATCTCTGACGTTGATGGGTGCTGTCCCACTGGACTGAGGAATGGTGGGGGGTGGAGGTCAAGACACATTCTTTTCCAGTTGGATACCCAGTAGAGACCCCCTTCCCCCCACACTTCTCTGTCACTCTTGTCACAGCTGGGGCACCAGACACCCCCCACCTGCACGCTTTCTGCTTTGCAGGCGGGTCTGCTCCGTGCTCGCAGGAAGGTCTGCTCCGTGCTCACAGGCGGTCTGCTGTGTATCCCTGTGTCTGTCTCATACCCGGGCAGCTCCACCTGCGCATAGTCTGTGCTCCAGCACAGTCTGGTGAGGCCTGGCTTCTCCACCAAGGACCTTCTGTTTGCCTCCCAGCCTACAGTTGGAGGGCGGGGGCCTCGGGGTCCTGACCCTGTCCTGCAACCCGAGCTCTGGGAGGAGCAGGAGGGTGCATGTGAGCTGTGGAGACCTCTCACGGGGTGGCCCATTGCCCAAGGAGCTGTCCTTCCGTCCCATGGGTGCCATGCACGCTCATGGTCCTCCCGGGCCCTTACTGGCCCTGGAGCCTCACTTCTGGCCAGTGGGTTGGTGCTCAGTCCCAGCTCTTCACCCCTTGGAAGTCCTCCTCTGGGCAGAAATGGAAAGAAGGCCTCAACAGTCGGTATCCAGAAGGTGGCAAATCAAGGCTGTAGCTGGGCTTTGTCTTCTGCTCATCTTGGGTCCCCCCTGAGCCCAGGCTGGGGTGTTCCTGATGCCAGGTTCATTCCCTTTCCTTCCCTGATTGCTGAGTTTCTACATTTTGTTCATTTCATGAGTGATGGGAGTGGATCAAACTGACATCAAAAGCTACAATCTCTCGCCTTCCAGTTTTTTTCCTTCCCAACAGGAGACTCACTATTTCTCTGACTACTATCTTTTGACTATTTCTCCAGCTTCCTTTTCCCAGGAGGAAGCTCCCATCTTTCTTTCTCCATTTCATCTTTGCCAAGAGCTAAAAATAACAGTTCCCACTTATTGAGAGTGTGGAAGAACCATGGCGTGAAATAGGTTATTTGTCCTTTCTCTTTGCCTTTGACAGTCTTTCTGCCAGGAGATGCCCACTCTCTCCTGCTACCTTCTAGATGCTGCAGACAGCTTACAGGGACTCTGCCCGTCTCCCTGGGCAACCACTTTAAGATTCAAAGCACAATTTATAAAGTCATCACTTTCCAGTTTGAACTGAGAGTTGAATCGTGTTTTATCCTCCTTCTTCATGGTCAAACTCCATCTTCCTCAGTACCACTTGTGAGCACTCAGTAAACTTAATGCATTGGGTTTTAAAAATTATGTCATAAATACTGCCACGTATTTGAAAACAATGAAATTGCATTTGTATGAGATTTTCTCGTTAAAAGCCCTTGAGTAAGTCCTACCTCTCCTGTGTCTTTGTGGGATCTTCTCCCTGCAGCCTGACACACCCTTTAGTCTGACCTCTAACCCCTGCAAGCCCCCAGTCCAGGGCGAACCTGACTTTAGGTGATGGGCAGGGAAGGGCTCAGAACAAGCCAGTCCAGGTTCCTTCTAGTCAGAGACTCAGCTACCAGAGCCGGAGGCCCAGCCACTACCCCTTGTGTCCTTTGGCACTGTCATGGGACGCCTGGTGGCTGCAAGGTGAGAGCAACCAGGTAATCACAGCCTCCAGGTCCCGCCCGGGGCCTGCCAGCCACACCTGCTTATTCATGGCTGGCCCAGGAGCTCAGGTTCCACGTGTCGACTGTTAGGGGTGAAGAGAAGCAGCAAGGTGTATGGAATGGCTGGCGTATTACTGAGGACTTGCAGGCGGTGGTGGGCTCACTTCACCTTAAGAGATTGCTTTGAACTTCTGTTTCACACTTTCCAGGCTTCTTTAGCTTAACTGGGGGCAAAGAGTGAATTGTGTATAAACAAAAACAGAAGAGCTGCAATGCCCGGGGGGCTTGGACCTAAAAATATCAGTTATGTAGATTTTGTCAGATCCACAAAGAAGACAATTTAAACAGCTTCTGTGACATCTTCAGGGTTTACCTTCTTCAGAAGTGAGCTTGCCTCCTTGGAGGCCTCAACCAAATTCCCCACTCAACCTGGGTCACCCTCCCCCCTCCTCCTCTCCAGGAGCAGGGTGTAGTCCACCCACCCATTTGCAGGGGCTCCAAGGGCTCCTTAAGCGGGTCTGACTGCAGCACGCTGGCTTAAAATGCTACCAGCATTTCATCAGTTTACTAATACAGATGACTTTTCTCTTTAAGTGGTCTTTTTTTTTTTTTAAGTTTAGTTTTGGCTGCACTGGGTCTTCCTTGCTTCACAAGAGCTATACTAATTCCTTTCGTTTTCCATATAAAATTTAGCTTTGTCAATCTACCTCCCCAAAACATCCAACCAGGATTTTTGATTGAGACTGAATCTATGAATCAATTTGGAGCCTGGTGGGCTGCTGTCTATGGGGTCGCACAGAGTCAGACATGACCGAAGTGACTTAGAGCAGCAGCCAACTTAACTACACTGGGTCTATCAATCCGATCCATGAACACATTATTTCTCTCCACTTATTTATGCCATCTTCTCGGTCAGCTGGCTTTTATCGTATTCCTTGCCTCAACATCCTTGTCTCTTGGGTTCACTGACCTGTTGTGCGGCAAGCAGAGCGGAGCTTAGACTCAGTAACATGCCCACTGAGCCCTGCTGGTGGCCTGAGTCCAGGTCTAAGCAGTGCCCACATTAAGGGGTGACCTCAAGACCTGGCAGGGGCAGCCTTGCAATTTGAAGGGACTGGGACCCTCTGAGGTGTGAGGGCTCTGGAAAGAAGGGGTAGTCATTGGGCCATATCAAGGGATAGTTAGGGGAAGCTCTGGATGACCCCTAATTTCATTCATGGTGGGTGATGTACTGGGTCCCATCAGTATCTGGTCGGTGGAGCCTGTCCTTGCTGCGGAATTTCACAAGGCCGGAAGGCAGTAGCTTAGCACATAGATTGTTAGGGGAAAAGGCGGGCATGACAGTGGTCCTGTCCCTGCCAGGGAAGGCATGGGGGAATTTAGCCCTCAAATGGGGACTGAGCCGCTGGGGCAGCTAAGAGCTGGGAGCCGTGTGGATGAGCTGGGGAAGCCAGGCCATGAGGAGGCTGGAGACACCCGGGTCGAACCACTTTACTATTTTTTTTTTTTCCTTTTTTCCACACTAGGTGTAGGATCTTAGTTTCCTGACCAAGGATTGAACCCTCACCCCCTGAATTGGAAGTTCAGAGTCTTAACCACTAGAGCGCCAGGGAAGTCCCCACTTTGCTTTCTCAAAGAGAAAAACCAGGAAGGAGAAATGTGCAAGGAACACATTTTCCTCCCTGGTGATTCAGACAGTAAAGAATCCGCCTGAAATGCGGGAGACCTGGGTTCAATCCCAGGGTTGGGAAGATCCCCTGGAGGAGGGCATGGCAACCCACTCCAGTATTCTTGCCTGGAGAAGCCCCATGGACAAAAGGAGCCTGGCGGGCTACAGTCCATGGGGTCACAAAGAGTTGGACACGACTGAGCAACTGAGCACAGACTCTGAAAAAGAGCGGGACTGGTGTGGACTTTCCGTGTGGAATTCTCATGTGATGAACACACTTCAGATCCCCATTTAAAACATGACATTTTTAGAACTCCTGAGAAATGTGAGGCAGCACCACAGGGGCAGCCTCTGAACCGTGGGTGAAGCTTGGGCCTGTACCTCAGCCCTGGGGTCTCTGTGCTTCTCCCATCCTGAGCCCCCTCAGTCCTGTGAGGCACCCCAACATTTCCCAACAAATTGCCCTTCTAATCTGAAAAGCCAGGCAGGGTACATCTCGGGATAGGACATATGTATTTAAGGTGAAATTCACATAATATAAAACTAGCCATGTTAAAGGACTTTTCCTGGTGGCTCATCAGTAAAGAATCTGCCTGCCCTGGAGAAGGAAATGGCATCCCACTCCAGTATTCTTGCCTGGAGAATTCTATGGACAGAGGACCCTGGTGGGCTATAGTCCACGGGGTCCCAAGAGTTGGACATGACTGAGCAACTCACACTTTCACTACTATATATAAAATAGATAACTAATAAGAACCTGCGGTATCACACAAGAAAATCTACTCAATACTCTGTAATGACCGATATGGGAAAAGGATCTGAAAAAGAGTGGATATGTGTATATGTATAACTGATTTATCTTACTGCACACCTGAAACTAACTCAACATTGTAAACCAACTATATCCAATAAAAAGTTCTTTAAAAAAAGAAGAAAAAAGAGAAAGAATCCTCCTGCAATGCAGCAGCCTCAGGAGACACGGGTTCCATCCCTAGGTCAAGAAGATCCTCTGGAGGAGGGCATGGCAACCCACTCCAGTATTCTTGCCTGGAGAATACCATGGACAGAGGACCCTGGTGGGCCACAGGCTACAGGGTCACAAAGAGTTGGACATGACTGAAGTGACTTAGCACGCACACATGCAACTGTGTTAAAGTGAATCATTCAGTGGCATTTGAGACATTCACAACCCTGTAACTTTCTAATTTTAGAACATTCTCCTCACCCCTGCAAGTAGAAACCTGGACCCTCCCTCACCCCTGGCAGCCAGCACTCTGCTTTTAGATATTTTAATTCAACATAAGACATGTTCTCAAAAGTCAGGTTCTCATGATGAATACGTTCGTCAATGATATTTAGCCAGTATTTACATGTCTGGGTCCTCTAAGTCATAGAGATAGAATTCAGCAGGTGCAGGAGGAGCTGAAATAGATTATTTACACATCCGGTGGCCTCAAAGTGTAAGGAGTGGCTTGGCAGTTGACATTTGCTTTTTCTTTTAAGCTAAAATTATCTCTCTTCTTGTTCTGTCATTCTGATTCACTCAGTGAACATTCCGACAGGCTTTGTTCTAGGAACTTTTGTGTATTTTTATTTTATTTTGATGGATAGAGCTCTTGGTGAATTGGCTGAGTGCACCGAATGTGTGTTGTACCTTCTGAGCCTAACATGGACACTGCTGCTGTCAAAACTATGAACCAAAAAGTAACAGAGTCAGAGAAGAGGAAGTACAATAAATAGGCACAGAGCAAACACATAAATGGAGGAACATTAAAAAAAAAAACGGTTCGATAAATAAGTGTATGAAAAAAAAGACCATTCTTACAATGAGGCTTTGAACCTGGCATGAATAGGTGTGACTTGGGGGCTTCTCTGAGGCGGGCACACCCTTGATAGAGGGTTTATCTTCTGGGACCCAGAGGCCTGGGGAAGAATGGAGCTTGTGCTAATCTGAGGCCACGGCTGGTGGTAGGTCTCACACATGAGCCATCTGGGAAACTGAGGCACAAGAAGAGGAAGGGAGAAAGAGATAAATACATATATATGGAATCCAGAAAAATGGTACTGAAGAGTTTATTTACAGGGCAACAGTGGAGAAACAGACATAGAGAATAGACTTATGGACATGGGGAGAAGGGAGGAGAGGGTGAGATGTATGGAGAGAGTAACATGGAAACTTACATTACCATATGTAAAATAGGTAGCCAATGAGAATTTGCTGTATGGCTCAGGAAACTCAAACAGGGGCTCTGTATCAATCTAGAGGGGTGGGATGGGGAGGGAGATGGGAGGAGAGGTTCAAAAGGGAGGGGATATATGTATACCTATGGCTGATTCATGTTGAGGTTTGACAGAAAGCAGCAAAATTCTGTAAAGCAACTATCCTTTCATAAAAAATAAATTTAATTAAAAAAAATAAAGAAGAGGGAGGGAACTGCTGGTCATCAGGAATGGGATTTTCCCAGGTGCCACAGAGCTTCTCCCTGCAGGGTCTTCACAGTCCTACATGGGAAACCTGTGGGGTCCCTGGTGGGCTAGCCCATCTCTGCTCCCACTTTCCACCCTACAGATCAAAGGGGAGGAATGTTTTCTCAAGCTGTATTTCCCATCCCCTAACCCTCCCCCACAACCTCCCCTGTTCTTCCCTGTCCCAAATTCTCAGCTACAGGGATAAAGGAGGTGCCTGCCATGGGAGCAGGGCACTCAGCTGCACAGATGGGTCTGTGCAGGAAGAAGGATGGGTCTCAGCACTAAAGGACATTAACACTGATGGAGACCACGTGGGCCTGGGTCTCCAAAGCACACATGACTCAGGGAGGGTGCCTGAAGGTCCCAGGCATCAGGGTTGGTGTGCTGAGTGTAGGTGAGCTGGCAGGGGTTGGCCCTGATGAGAACAACCACCAGAGTCAGAGTTCGGTTTGGGTTCCAAATATTAATAGTTAGATCATTATTGCTGAGTTAGATTTTTTAAATTTATTTATTTATTTGGCTGCACCAGGTCTTAGTTGCAGCATGCGTGCTCTTAGTTTGTGACATGTGGGATCTAGTTCCACAACCAGGATTTGAAGCTGGGCTGCCTGCTTTGAGAGCATGGAGTCTTAGCCACTGGACCACCAGTGAAGTCCCTAGATTTTCTTTCAAATACATGTTTGGTGTTCAGTCGCTAAGTCATGTCTGACTTTTTGTGACCCCATGAACCGTAGCCCTCCAGGCTCCTCTGTCCATGGATTTTCCAGGCAAGAAAACTGGAGTGGGTTGCCATTTCCTACTCCAGAGTATCTTCCTGACCCAGGGATTGAACCTGTGTCTCTTGGGTCTCTTGCATTGGTAGGCAGATTCTTTACCACTAGCACCACCTGGGAAGCCCAAATACGTTTTTACTATTAGCGAGACTCTGGGGTGTAGAGAGCATTATGCTCTGCTTTGGGAAGATGTTAAAAGGTACTTCTGTACCTTTTCCAACATTTGTGTGTTAAGTTTCCTCTGTCTCTCTCTCCAGTCACTGTGCTTCATGGGTTTTCCGTCAGAGCATTTTCTGGTGCAAAAAAAGAATCCTCTCAAAGAAGCTTAAGCAAAGAGGAGTGTGTGGCCTCATGTAACTGACAGGTTGAGGGGTGCACCTGGTTTCAGGCTAGATCCCAAGGCTGAGCCATTCTGGACTCTCCACTATTCCTTCTCCTCAAAGCTGCTCTCTGCACATAACCCCATTCCTGCTTCTTCTGAGTTAGGTTAATTTCCACCGGGGGAGGAAGCTGGCCCTGGACAACTCCAAACTATACAATCGTTGCAAGCCATGATGCCAAGGTGGAGAAAACAGTGAAGACGCTCTCTCTCCTACCTGCTTGGCCAGTCACTCTCCAGGGTCGTCAGCTCACTGGTTTTCATATCATGTCCACCGCTGAGAGTTGTTATCTGCAGGAGGGCTGGTCCAGTAGGAGTTTTGCAGCTGTGACCAGAGGCAGAATGTCAAAAGGGAGAAATCCAAAAACAACAAAGATCTTGGAAACTGCAAATGTGATGGCAGAAATAAAATTTCCAAAGAAAGACCCCAGAGGAGGAAAACATATTTCAAGAAAGTTTCCCCAGGGACTTCTTTGGTAGTCCAGCGGTTAAGAATTCCAGTGGTTAATGCAAGGGATGAAAGTTTGATCCCTAGTCTGGGAACCAAGAAGATCTCATATACTGTGGGGAAGCTAGGCCTGTGTACCACAACTAGAGAGCCTGGGCGCCGCAACGAAGACACAGTGCAACCAAATAACTAAATATGAAAAAAAAAAGTTTCCCCAATTTGAAAGATTTGCATCTCCAGATTGAAAGAGCCTGTTGAGTGGTCAGCAAAACAAAGAAGAATAAAGGTGCCCCATAATAAGGTCTGGAACTGCAAAACACCAGTATCAAGGAGAAGATCTCCTTATACCCTGCCAGAGGAAAGGTCAGATTGTGTTTCTGAAGGAAAATTATTTCTTACCTCAGCTGTGGGCACACTTATTTATGTTGTGTCTAGGGCAGTCACTCTTCATTGAGTTTAGATAGGCCCACATCTAGAGATTTAGATGACTAGGGAGATCATAGGGAGGAGTTAGTGATAAATGCAGAGAAAACTAAGCAAGTAAACCAAAAGGCAATCTTTAACTCCAGAAGAAAGAAACAAACAAACAAAAAAATTGGGGACTTCCCTGGAAATCCAGCTAAGAATCTATCTTGCAATGTAGGGGACACAGGTTGGATCCCTGCTTGGGGAACTAAGATCCCACATGTCACATGGTGGACACAGAACAAAAACAAATTGTACATGAAGGACAAATAAACACAGTATACCACATGGTTCAGTTCTGGACAGTGTTCACTTGGTCATATTGATGTAAAATTGAATACAGATTTAGCTAAAACAGCAACATAACTAGACTCGGTTCGTGTGTGCATGTATAAATGAGAGAGAGAATGTGTGTTAGAGATAGAGGCAGGGGGTACGTCAATGAAAGAGAACTATATTTTCACCTTCTGTAATGGAAAATTGATTAATGCCTAAAACTGAAAAGTCAGGAAGTAGGAATATAAGTACGTTGTTTACAAGTTTGGAGAGACACAGCAAAAGAAAGGACTAGTGAAGGTTAAAATGGGGAGTGAATGGAATTCCCTGGCAGTCTAATGGTTAGGACTTGATGCTTTCACTGCCATGGACCCATGGTTCAATCCCTGGTCAGGGAACTAAGATCCTACAAGCTGTGCAGTGAATCTAAATAAATAAATAAAATGGAGAGTGGAACACAGGTGTGGTACATTTTCCACACCAAGCCCTAGAGAATAATGTGACCCCTGAAACCATGTGCGTCCACAACTCATGAAAACAAAAAGCAAATACAGTTTTAAAAACTCATTTTAATAGTATGCTTAAGAAGACCATCAGGAACAAATGCTTTCACATTTATGAAAACCTTTTTTTTACTGTGGACCTAAAATATCAGTACGCTAGGAGACTTTCTAAATCAAAGGAGCCAGCCCAGCTCACGCAGTAGATTAACTTCCTTTAGGATAAAAGTGAAACAGCCCTCTAGCCTGTGAGTAGCAAGCATCCTCTCTCATTGTCTGGAAACAAATGTGCCAAAGCCCACGTTATCTCCAGATGCAAAAATAGATACCCAAGTGTACTTATGTGTTGCTTCAGGCAGACAGTGCAAAACCTTTAAGCATTCCAAGGGAAAAACTAAATATTTGTGTGTGTGTGTGTGTGTGTGTGTGCGCGCGTGTGCAAAAAAAAAAAAAAAAAAAGCATTAGTCCCTCAGTCATGTCCACCAGGATTGTAATCTCTGTCCATGGGATTCTCCAGGCAAGAATACTGCAGTGGGTAGCCATTCCCTTCTCCACGGAATCTTCCTGACCCAGGAATCGAACCCAGGTCTCTTGCATTGTGGGCAGATTCTTTACCATCTGAGCAACTTCAAAGTTAACTTTTATGTGTGATGGTGGTGGTTTAGTTGCTAAGTCATGTCTGACTCTTCTGACCCCATGGACTGTAGCCTACCAGACTCCTCTGTCCATGGGATTCCCCAGTCAAGAATACTGGAGTGGGTTGCCATTTCCTTCTCCAGGGGATCTTTTTCACCAGGGATCAAACCCATGTCTCCTGTATTGAAAGTGGAGTCTTTACCACTGAACCATAAATATATATTTCTATATTCTCTCTGTATAAATATGTATCAGTTCATGCTCAGTTGTGTCCAACTCTTTTCAACCCAATGGACTGCAGTACACCAGGCCTCCCTGTCCATCACCAACTCCTGGAGTTTACTCAAACTCATATTCATTGAGCCCCCATCCAATCATCACATCCTTTGTTGTCCCCTTCTCCTCCTGCCTTCTATCTTTCCCAACATCAGGGTCTTTTCACATAAGTCAGTTCTTTGCATCAGGTGGCCAAAGTATTGGAGTTTCAGCTTCAACATCAGTTCTTTCAATAAACACTCAGGACTGATCTCCTTTAGGATGGACTGGTTGTCCTTGCAGTCCAAGGGACTCTCAAGAGTCTTCTCCAACACCACAGTTCAAAAGCATCAATTCTTCAGCACTCAGCTTTCTTTATGGTCCAACTCTCACATTCATACATGACTACTGGAAAAAACCAGAGCCTTGACTAGACAGACATTTGTTGGCAAAATAATGAATGTCTCTGCTTTTTAATATGCTGTCTAGGTTGGTCACAACTTTTCTTCCAAGGAGTAAGCATCTTTTAACTTCATGGCTGCAATCACCATCTGCAGTGATTTTGGAGCCCCCCAAAATAAAGTCTCCAATGTTTCCACTATTTCCCCATCTACTTGCCATGAAGTGATGGGACCGGATGCCATGATCTTTGTTTTCTGAATGTTGAGCTTTAAGCCAACTTTTTCACTCTCCTTTTTCACTTTCATCAAGAGGCTCTTTAGTTCTTCTTCCCTTTCCGCCATAAAGGTGGTGTCATCTGCATATCTGAGGTTACTGGTATTTCTCCCGGCAATCTTGATTCCAGCTTGTGCTTCCACCAGCCCAGCATTTCTCATGATGTACTCTGCATAGAAGTTAAATAAGCAGGGTGACAGTGTACAGCCTTGACTTACTCCTTTTCCTATTTGGAACCAGTCTGTTGTTCCATGTTCAGTTCTAACTGTTGCTTCCTGACCCGCATACAGGTTTCTCAAGAGGCAGGTCAGGTGGTCTGGTATTCCCATCTCTTTCAGAATTTTCCACAGTTGATTGTGATCCACACATCAAAGGCTTTGGCATAGTCAATAAAGCAGAAATAGATGTTTTTCTGAAACTCTCCTCCTTTTTTGATGATCCAGTGGATGTTGGCAATTTGATCTCTGGTTCCTCTGCCTTTTCTAAAACCAGCTTGAACATCTGGAATTTCACAGTTCACGTATTATTAAAGCCTGGTTTGGAGAATTGTGAGCATTACTTTGCCACCATGTGAGATGAGTGCAATTGTGTGGTAGTTTGAGCATTCTTTGGCATTGCCTTTCTTTGGGATTGGAATGAAAACTGACCTTTTCAAAACTGTGGCCACCACTGAGTTTTCCAAATTTTCTGGCATACTGAGTGTAGCACTTTCACAGCATCATCTTTTAGGATTTGAAACAGCTCAACTGGAGTTCCATCACCTCCACTAGCTTTATTCATAGTGATGGTTCCTTAGGCCCCCTTGACTTCACACTCCAAGATGTCTGGCTCTAGATGAGTGATCACACCATCATGATTATCCAGGTCATGAAGATCTTTTTTGTACAGTTCTTCTGTGTATTCTTGCCACCTCTTCTTAATATCTTCAACTTCTGTTAGGTCCATACCATTTCTGTCCTTTATTGTGCCCATCTTTGCATGAAATGCTCCCTTGGTATCTCTAATTTGTGTAGCTTATATAAAAATATATAAGGTAATTATATTTATTATATGTATATATTATATGCAGTCATACCTATTTATCATGCATATGTTCCCTCTATTTAGTAAATGTGTATATATTCTATTTATTTATTGTGTATGTATGTGGGTGTCTTATGCTCCATATGCCCCATTGCTGACTATTGCAAAAGGAAGGACATAAGCATTTGAAGCGATTTAAAGGACTGTAAAGAGGTCCTTGATAGTCACTACAAGATGTAATTTCAAGACTTCCCTGGTGGTCCAGTGTTTAAGAATTCTCCCACCAATGCAGGAAACTCAGGTTTGATCCCTAGTCTGGGAAGATTCCACATGCTGCTGGGCAACTAAGCCTCAGTTCAGTTCAGTCGCTCAGTCGTGTTTGACTCTTTGCGACCCCATGAATCACAGCACGCCAGGCCTCCCTGTCCATCACCAACTCCCGGAGTTCACTCAAACTCACATCCATCGAGTCCGTGATGCCATCCAGCCATCTCATCCTCTGTCGTCCCCTTCCCCTCCTGCCCCCACTCCCTCCCAGCATCAGAGTCTTCCAGTGAGTCAACTCTTCGCATGAGGTGGCCAAAGTACTGGAGCTTCAGCTTTAGCATCATTCCTTCCAAAGAAATCCCAGGGTTGATCTCCTTCAGAATGGACTGGTTGGATCTCCTTGCAGTCCAAGGGACTCTCAAGAATCTTCTCCAACACCACAGTTCAAAAACATCAATTCTTCGGCACTCAGCCTTCTTCACAGTCCAACTCTCACATCCATACGTGACCACAGGAAAAACCATAGCCTTGACTAGACGGATCTTAGTCGGCAAAGTAATGTCTCTGCTTTTGAATATACTATCTAGGTTGGTCATCACTTTTCTTCCAAGGAATAAGCGTCTTAATTTCATGGCTGCAGTCACCATCTGCAGTGATTTTGGAGCCCAAAAAATAAAGTCTGACACTGTTTCCACTGTTTCCCCATCTATTTCCCATGAAGTGATGAGACCAGATGCCATGATCTTCATTTTCTGAATGTTGAGCATTAAGCCAACTTTTTCGCTCTCCTCTTTCACTTTCATCAAGAGGCTTTTTAGCTTCTCTTCACTTTCTGCCATAAGGGTGGTGTCATCTGCATATCTGAGGTTATTGATATTTCTCCCGGCAATCTTGATTCCAGCTTGTGTTTCTTCCAGTCCAGAGTTTCTCATGATGTACTCTGCATATAAGTTAAATAAGCAGGGTGACAATATACAGCTTTGACGTACTCCTTTTCCTATTTGGAACCAGTCTGTTGTTCCATGTCCAGTTCTAACTGTTGCTTCCTGACCTGCACACAGATTTCTCAAGAGGTAGGTTAGGTGGTCTGGTATTCCCATCTCTTTCAGAATTTTCCACAGTTTCTTGTGATCCACACAGTCAAAGGCTTTGGCATAGTCAATAAAGCAGAAACAGATGCAACTAAGCCTACACACCACAAATACTGAGACTTCGAACTCTAGAGCCTGTGCTCTGCAACAAGAGAAGCCACCACAATAAGCCCACCTGCCACAACTAGAGAAAGCCCAAGTGTAGCAGTGAAGAGTCAGCGCAGCCAAAAATAAATAAAATTCAATTAATAAAAATTTATTTTAAAAAGATGCAATTGCCCAGATCCAAAACTACTGACCTAAACACTCTCTGGAATCTGTGCTCTGTCCTAAACACTTGGATGACGTATCCTCAGAATGTGAGGCTGAATATTCTGCCATCCCCACCAGACACGTGGCATTGCCCTTAACCTGCTTTAAGACAGGAGACGTATGAATAAGACTTTTTTTTTTTTTTTTGGTTGTGTCAGGTCTTCATTGCGGTGGGCAGGACCTTCATCGTGGGCTTGGGCTCAGGAGTTGCGGTGCATGGGTTTAGTTGCTCGGCAACATGTGGGATCTATCCTGACCAGGAGTAAAACTCGCATCCCCTCTGTTGCAATCTGGATTCTTAAGCACTATACTTCCAGGGAAGTCCCCGCCTTGGGGCTTCTGCATACAGATTAAAACAGGTACAATAGTTTAAGATGAGTTTTTTGAAATTTTGACAATTAGGAACCTTTCCAATTCAAATGATCCAGGAAACTAGCCCCACAAATATTTTCTGCTGCTAATCCAATTTTAAGACTCCCCAGGTAGCACTAGTGGTAAAGAACCTGCCTGCCGATGCAGGAGACATAGAGATGCAGGTTCGATCCCTGGGTCGGGAAGATCCCCTGGAGGAGAGCATGGCAACCCACTCCAGTATTCTTGCCTGGAGAATCCCATGGACAGAGGAGCCTGGAGGGCTTCAGTCTATAGGGTTGCAGAGTCAGACATGACTGAAGCGACTTAGTATGCTATGCACGCAATCCAACTTTAGAAAAAAGAAAAGCTTTTTGTCACTCTAGTTTCCAGGAGACCCTGCAGGCAGGGGTCCTGGAGACTGACTAACATAGTAAGAAATTATCCTCTGCTGGCTTCCTCTGAGTGTTCACACAAAAATCAGCTTTGGAATACAAAAAAAAAAAAAGAATCCCAACTTGGTTATCTCAGGGCAGGATTTCCTTTAATTCCCAATTAAGCACTTGCAAGCATCAGTTCTATATAAACCCAGCTTGTGTCCCTATAGGTGGCTCTCCATCCATGAGCTGTTTGGCCTCTGAAGCACAGTTTCCCATTATCGATATGGTTGCTTAATTCAGAGATGAGATATGATCTGAACAACTTTCTGAGGACAGCGTGGTTGATGATCTTTGTGCTGCTTCTGAGTCTAGCTCTCCAAGGAGTTACTCCCAGGATCAGCTCGACTTTTTTACTTATCTTAGTTTCACCCTCTGACAGTCTAAAACCACCATGGGTGGTGCTTGGAGTACTCGGTGATCAGCTTTTATCGCATGTGTCCCCAGAAGAACAGCGTTTGCTTAATCCTTGTAATGGGACCTGGGATTTGCTGTAGCACTGCTCAGAGAAGGCAATGGCACCCCACTCCAGTACTCTTGCCTGGAGAATCCCATGGGTGGAGGAGCCTGGTGGGCTGCAGTCCATGGGGTCGCTAAGAGTCGGACACGACTGAGCGACTTCACTTTCACGCATTGGAGAAGGAAATGGCAACCCACTCTAGTGTTCTTGCCTGGAGAATCCCAGGGACGGGGGAGCCTGGTGGGCTGCCATCTATGGGGTCGCACAGAGTCGGACACGACTGAAGCGACTTAGCAGCAGCAGCAGCAGTAGCACTGCTACACGTCTGGAGGATCGATCCTCGGACATCTCCGTTAGGTTCTCAGTCACCTGAGGACACCTTGTGGCGGCCTGATGTCCCTTGTTCTTGGGGCTGAGCAAGCTGTCTTGTGTCACTGGCAAACTGTTTGGTCAGACCATGTATCGACTTGTTTTTTTTTTTTTTTTCTTTTTTCTTCTTAATTGGAGCCAAATTTAACAAAACTCCAGCTGTCTATGTTTCTTTGGGCTTCCTGCCCAGACCTCCCTAGGACTCTACCAAGGAAATTCACTAGTGCCCCTTAAGACTCCAAGTCAAGTACAGAAGACCTTAAATAAAAGTTGTAGGATCATCACTTAAACAGTGAGATCTGGATATCAGGAGAGCTCACCAGAACACCTGAGGAGTACCGAGAAGCTAGCGGGGCTCAAAAGGCTGATACCAAGTGCCCATTCAGGGTAGACCCCTGGTGTCCTCTGGTGGGTGTCTCTGGTATCCTGCCACTACACCATGACTGTCAATGAAAATTAGACTAATTAATCTATTAGTCTAAGAAAGAAAAGGAAGGGTTTCCCTGGTGGCTCAGATGGTAAAGAATCTGCCTGCAATGCAGGAGGCCCAGGTTCAACCCCTGAGCTGGGAAAATCCCCTGGGGTAGGAGATGACAACCCACTCCATTATTCTTGCCTGGAGAATTCCATGAACAGAGAAGCCTGGTGGGCCCTAGTCCATGGGGTTGCAAAGAGTCGGACATGACTAAGAGACTAACGTTTTTTAAGAAAGTAATGGAAAATTTTATTTGCACCAACCTGTGAATTATAACCTGGGAGACTGTCTTTCGGAAAGCTCTGAGGACCGCTCTGCCTGTCACAGGTCAAAGCACAGTTATAAACGTTTTTGAGACAAAGGGATATACATCAAAAGGCATGTTGACGGTTTATACAATCTAGGTCTGCTCATCCAAAGCAAATCTGGGTCATCAGGATCCCTCACAACATCACGAAAGAAGGTTATCTCCTGAGGAGTTATCAAGTGCTGACCAGGCCATCCTGATGGTTTACAAAATTAAGAAGGAATGTTCTCTCCTATGGGCTTCCCCGGTGGCTCAGCAGTAACAGAATCCGCCTGCAATGCAGGAGATGCAGGTTGGATCCCTCGGTCGGGAAAATCCCCTGGAGGAGGGCACGGCAACCCACTCCAGTACTCTGGCCTGGAGAATCCCATGGACAGAAGAGCCTGGTGGGCTACACTCCATGGGGTCACAAGGAGTCAGACACAACTGAAGTGACTTGGCAGGCACGCACGTTGTCTCCTATGGAGGTGTGGTCAATGCAAGAGATGTCCAATACATGAAGCGGAGGAGGGAGGCAGTCCCTATGGGCAGAAAAACTATTTATGTCTAAGTTTTTCTCGTGTTGCCATAGAACAGGAACTTCATTTCATCACCCTTGTGCACGTAGGTACATGTTTCGTCTTTGCATAGTTGAGAAAATACTTCATAACTAATTTCATTTTCTGTACACTTTTACCTTACATTCACAGTGGGATAACTTGGAGGAAAGGAGCACCATGGTCTAGCCCTGGGTCCAGCAGAGACAAGGGTATGTGGCTGGGCTGCCCACAGTCTCTCAGCAAACCTGGGGCCAGCAGGCCATGTATAGAGCCCGCTGCAGAATGGTTCTGGGGGCTCCTGCTGCCCACCGCTCAGGTAGTGGCAGGGGCCTGGGCACTGAGCTGGAGGCAATGGTGGTAAGGGAGGAGCAGAGGTTGGAGACCCTGCTTCAAATAGAAGGTAGGTGAGGCTGGTGGGCCAGGGCCCAAGTAGGGCCCAGTTCAGCTGCCCCGTGAGCGCTGGATCCCACCAGTGGGAAGTCCTCTCTCCCCCAGCATGAGACTGTCTCTCTGATCTGCACCTTTTACCTGAACAAGACTTTGTGGAAGTGTTTGGCACTTAAGCTGCCTCGACCCTCTTTCACAGGCATTGACTACAAGACCACCACCATCCTGCTGGACGGCCGGCGGGTGAAGCTGCAGCTCTGGTGAGTCAGGGGTCCCTCCTGACCCCTGAAGATGGGGTGGGGAGCTGTCCTGGCCCTTGGGGACTCTGGTAGCACCTGAGGAAGATCCACTGCTGCAGCCCCAGCCTGACCCAACAGCTCCCATGGGAGCCGAGATCTGCATGGGCCTCAGAGTCAGTCCGGAGCATGTGGACTCTTCTGCCTCACTAGTGCCGAGGGGCCATACGCTGTGACCAAGCTCAACAGGGCAGAGGGTGGACAGGGGTGGGGGTGTAAGAGGCCAGGGTGTTGCCCAGCTCTGGTTTGGGTCTCTTTCTTGGTCCCCACTCCAGGCAGCCTTGGTTCTGCTGCTCTGGTGTGATACCCCTGGCCCTCCAGCTCCATGGGTGGGTGACTAGGGCTTTCCTGCTGTGACTAATCCCTGGGTTGCCCCCACGCCATGTGGCTTTCCTGACCACCATCACTAGCTCCTGTGTCATCCCCTCTCCTGGACACCTGCATGGTTCCATTCTCCCGCCTGACCATGCCAGACCTCTCAAGGCCACAAGTGTCTCCAGAGGGCCCAGAGTCCCTTCTCCCACCCCCACCCACCCCTAACCAGAAGCAGTAAGCCCCCAAGGCTGACCCGGGAAGCCTCTCTCCATGATGTCTGCTCGATGTCCCTGTCCCTGCTGACTCTCAAATCTCTTTTCCCTTCCTTCCTCCCTAGAGACCTCCTGAGGGCTCCCCTCTCAATCCAAACTTGTCCTGGACTCAGAAGGCTGTTGTAACAGCTGCTCCTGTTTCCTTGGCATCTGAAATGGAGCCCCTGTGCCTGGTTGGGGTGGTCGGTCCATCTCAGTAAATGCCCTGAGACAGGGTGGAGTCCGTCCCAAAGTGCTATTCTTCTTTATCCTGATGAATGCATCCCAGGATCACTTCCTCATATTGAGGAACATAGGGATGTATCCACAGGGCTGGCTTCACGTGATCTTTTCTTACCAGATCTTAGTTCCCTGAGCAGGGATTGAACCTGTGCCCTTGGCAGTGAAAGCGAGGAGTGCTAAGCACTGGATGTCAGGGAATTCCCATGATGTTTTTGACCTAATTGGAAGTGGAGTGACCCCACCAAATCCTTTGGCCTATTTCTCCCTCAGTGTAGACTCACATTCCAAAGATAGCTTTATCTCCAAATTAAACAACTTATTAAAAAAAAAACCTAAATTAGATTTATTGAAATGTCAGAATTATTATGTGGAAACCCGTTACTCTGGAGAAGGGAAATGGCAACCCACTCCAGTATTCTTGCGTGGGAAATCCCATGGACAGCAGAGCCTGACGGGCTATATAGTCCATGGGGTCGCAAAGAGTCAGACACGACTGAGTGGCTAACACATCACACTTCAACCCATTACTACTTTCTCTAGTTGACTTTTCAAATAATTAGAAAAGAGAAAGCACCCAGAAGGACATCTCAAGGTCTGGATCTCTCCAGGGAAAATGTGCCCAACGTGTTGTTGGGGGCTTAGACTTCCCTTTGGGATGGCCACTGATTGACAATTATAAAATATACTTGCTCTGGCTCCCAAGTTCAAAACCTTTGTTGTCGGGAAGTAGTGATTTCTTCTTACAGGCCTCCAACATCTTTTCCAGGGACACGTCGGGTCAGGGAAGATTTTGTACCATATTCCGCTCTTACTCTCGGGGCGCACAGGTAACATCCCCTGAATTGGGAGGTCAAACTGACGTTAATAATGACTTTCGGAATGCTCGTTAACGGATACTTGGAGGACAAAGCAATTAGCTCACATATAAGCTGATGCCAGAGTCTAAAGTTGCGCTGTGGACTGTTTGGTGACTCCCAAGCCTTCAGCATCGGGGGGTGTGGTTGCACGTGTTGTATTTGTACATACGTGTGCATGACGGGTGTGCATTCATGTGCATTTATGCATGTACACAGATAAATATGCAGGCATGTGGGTTGTGTGTGCACCACACTCACGTGCGTGTGTGTCTGCACGTGTGTGGGAACTCTCTGTCCAGGTGGGCAGGCTCCGCAGTCCCCCCACATTCCATGTCCCTAGACCAGCTCATGAATGTGGGGAACTGAGTTCCACTATCCAACTCACCTTCACATTTGAGGGTTTCTCCATGAGCTTATGAAATTATCATTGGAAATGATCATATAGCTGCTACATTTGGCACATAAATTTTAAAAAATGTATTTTGCATTAAAATAAGTAGAATAACTGTTTAGCTCGTTGTGAGTGTGTGCCTGAGTGGCCTGTGTGCTGGCCAGTCTCTCCACAAGTGACTGTTGCCTCCCCAGGGTGTGATCCTGGTGTATGACATCGCAAACCGCTGGTCCTTTGATGGCATCGACCGGTGGATTAAGGAGATCAATGAGGTACAACAGGGGCAGGGCTCTCTCCTTGTGGGCCCCTGGAGGGGTGGGCAGGGGAGCCAGGGCACCAGGCTCCAGCCACAGCGGGGAGGACATGTCACCTCCTAGCACAGGATGAGGCCCTGCACACAGTCAGGTGGGTTGACCAGTGCTAACTAGGCTGCTATCTGCTGGCACCCTGACCGGCCCAGCTGCCAACGGGGACGTCTAGTGGTCAGTCCCACCCACCGTTGTGAGTGTCCTGGGGTGGCCATAACAGCTCACCACAGACTGTGTGGCTGAACACAAAGGAAACTCATTCTCTGCGTTCTGGGGTCAGAGTCCAAAATCAAGGTGTTGGCTCCCTCGGTCTGAGAGGAGGGTCCTTCCTGCCTCCTCCAGCTTCTGGTCTTGCTGACAGTCCCTGGCCTTTGATCTCTGGACGCCTCACTCCATCTCTGCTCTGCCCTCACGTGCCTTCTTCCCTGTGCGTCCTGTGTCCTCTCCCCTTCTTATAAGGACACAGTAATGGGATGTCGGGTCCACCCCAAGATCTTATCTTAACTAATTCCATCTGCAAAGCCCCTATTTTCAAAAAAGGACATATTCTGAAGTTCTACATGGATATCACCCCAGGGCACCTGTCATTACAACAACAAAGCTTGTGCCTGACCCACTTTCCTTGCTTCTTTGTCACTCTTTAGCATGCCCCAGGGGTCCCTAAGATCCTGGTGGGGAACCGCCTGCACCTGGCCTTCAAGCGGCAGGTCCCCACGGAGCAGGCCCAGGCCTACGCAGAGCGCCTGGGTGTGACATTCTTTGAGGTCAGCCCACTGTGCAATTTCAACATCACTGAGTCCTTTATGGAGCTGGCCAGGATCGTGCTGCTGCGGCATGGGATGGACCGGCTCTGGAGGCCAAGCAAGGGTAGGTGCTCCTCCAGACTGCCCGGCAGCCCCTCCAGTGGTCAGCTTCCCAGGACCTGCCCCCAGGTCGCTGTCTCCATTCTCATAAATCAGAGCTTCTGCCCCTTGGCACTACAGCCAGTTGGGATGGAGTGTCCTCTGGTGGGGGCATCCCCTATGCTGTGGGTGAGCTGCACCCTTGGTCTTCCTGCCCCCATTTGTGAAAACCACAAATGTCTCCAGACTTTGCCAAATGCCCTAGGGAGTCAAAATCGCCCCCAGTTGAGAAGCACTGTTCTGAAAGTTGTTAGGACCTTGATTCTAAAAGGAACCAAAGCCTTGGGTTGTGTTTCTTCTGTCTGATGCTCCAGGGGTTGAGGAGTGCCCTGACTGCACCAAGGGTGAGACACAGTCTCTGCTCCCAGCAGACCCCTGGGGAGCCCCACTCTATCTGAGCAGGGGCTCTGACTCATAAAACGAACAATGTAGGTGAAATATAAGTGACAGCATTTGCTTTTCTGGTGTGTTCTCCAGTATGTCTTTATAAAGCTGCTAACACATTATTCTGGGTCAGCTACTCAGTTGGGAAGCACATTTCCTGAAGCCCTTGGCCTCAAGCCCCAAAAGCTGATTGCATGAATCCTGAGGAGACGTCATCGGCCATTGCCGGGCAGGACTCATCTCTCAGACCCAGTGGGAGGGACAGTGGTGGTCTCAAGTTTGGAGGCAAACTGGGTTTAAGGAGACGAAAGCAGGACCACCTATTTCTAATTGCCGCCTGTAGGCACAGCGTGGGAGACTGGGCCTTGACGTCTTGCCCCAGAGTCCCAGAGAGGAGGGTGGACAGGCATCCTGCTGCCCCGGTGCTGGCCCCACACCCAGGACACTGCAAGTGAACCGAGTTTCCTTTTCTTTCCCAAGTCCTGAGCTTGCAGGACCTGTGCTGCCGGGCAGTGGTGTCTTGCACGCCTGCACACCTGCTGGACAGGCTGCCGCTGCCCACAGCCCTCAGGAGCCACCTCAAGTCCTTCTCGATGGCTACCGGCCTGAGTGCCAGGATGGCGCACGGCCGCCCCTGCTCCCTCGCCACCAGCTCCGGCCACAAGAGGACCAGCCTCCGAAAAGCCAAGGGCACCCACCTCCCTCAGAGCCCCCCCAGACGCTGCTCCAGGAACAACTGCAAAGTCTCTTGAGGAGGGTGCAAGGCAGAGGAGGGGCACAGATGGGAGGGGGAGGCCGCTATGGATCTAGACGCCCACCAGTGTTGTGGTG
This sequence comes from Oryx dammah, assembly GCF_014754425.2. NCBI lineage: Eukaryota > Metazoa > Chordata > Mammalia > Artiodactyla > Bovidae > Oryx > Oryx dammah. Next base: position 12,631,009 of record NW_024070192.1, on the reverse strand, counting down.
ACCACGTGGCCCCGAGCAATGAAATTGAGGCTGGTACCCCGCTTACCAGATACTTCTGCATGGATGGGCATGGGGCTCTTATTTCAGACATGTGTTTATAAAGGGAAGAACTCTTGATAACATGGAATTTTGAATGTAACGTATCATGATTGCAGTGCAACTTTTTTCTTAAAATAACTACTTTTTATAAGAATGGTGATATGTTTGTGATGAGTATAAATTCTAGGGACTACAAAAAGTGGAAATAGAGAGAGAAATTGAGAGTTTTGGATGCTATGAGGGGTCTTTTTATAAACCTCCTTTTTAATGTCAAAGCACTAATTTATAAAACGCCATAGATACGTTAGAGATTACGCACAGCCAATTTGTCCAGCTTGTGTATGAAACGGATTTGATCAAGTTTTTGCTACGTTATTTACTACGTTTTAGGATAAGTGATTTATATGCATATTTTCTGTAAATCCACATTTTTTTGTACAAATGTTTTACAAGTTATGACGCTAAAGGGAAGAAAATGCCAAAGATATTTCTAGTTACAGCAAACACACTGCAGCATGGTTACACCACGTCCAGACTGGCAAGAGAATGTCACTCAGAGCCATTTTCAGCTAAGAGTGAAGCAAACACTGTTGTTTAAGAATCAATGTTTCCTGACAATAAAAAGTATACTCATTTCTTGGTAGACTCGTTGGCTGCTTCTTCCTGGTTTTGTGTACTTCCATCACCCTTGATCCCATTTGCTTTATTGCCTATTTCAGTTACCACAGTCAGTGCTAGTACCTGCCATTGGCAACAGGGCTGTGTCCCTGACCTGATCCACCGAGTGAAAGGATGCCTTTTCCTGAAAAGAACGCAGAGGCAGACAGTGGGGCCTGAAGGGGCAGCTGTCTGTCCTGTGTCTGTACAGGAAGAGTGGGAGGTGCTTTGGCCCCAATGCATGGGGCATCACTGCCAATCATGAGTGACGTCAAGATTGGAGCTAACTCTGCCAACACTCCCGGCAGGGCCTCCTTCCTGGTTCTACGGCTTGACTCTCTGTGGCAGATGCAACAATGGATTAAAAAAATAACTTTCAGAGAAGAGAAAACACCCAGTTGTCCTTGGTTTCTGTTAGTAATTTATAGTTTTTGTTTGCTTTTGGGGCTGTACCACCTGGCATGTGGGATCTTTGTTCCCCAACCAAGGATTGAACCCACACCCCTAGCAGTGGAAGTATGGAGTCTTAACCACTGGACACCCAGGGAAGTCCCTGATTTATAGGTTTTTAGAAATCAAAGAAAGTGACACCTTCAGAGATGGTGGAGGTGTGGCCTGGAGAGGAGGAATGAGCGTAGCTGCTGCTGGTCACCCAGCCCCCTGGGCATGAAAGGGACAAATGTCCACAGGGGAGCAGGTGAGGGCATAGCAGGTAAGCCTGGAGGGGACAGTCCCTCTGCAAGGGGCTTCGGGCCTGGGAGGACTTGCTGCCGGACTGTCACATCCTTCTCTCTGTTGGGCAGCGGATGGAGAAAGGAGAGTGAAGGGCTGACCTGCTGATCATGAAGCCAGACAGCTGAGGTGGGGTGTCACTTCCCCGACTGCGACCAGCAGAAATGAGGAGTCCAACCTGAACACAAGCCCCTCTCCCCACCCTTGAAGGGTACACGGAAGTACAAGGTACAGGTTCCCAAGGTGGAGGGGAGGATGCTGGGGAGAGATGCCTGGTTGCAAGGCTAAACCAGGCCCCTTCTGTCCCTTTCCATTGTTTAATTGAAGGACCCCTGGGGCCACCAGAAGCTGGAAGAGGCAGAAGAGAGCCCCGCCCACCCCTGGATTCAGACTCTGGTCTCCAGAACTGTGAGAGGCAGATTTCTGTTGTTTTAAGCCCCTCAGTTTGTGGCAATCTGTTATAGCAGCTCCAGGGCTCACACAAGAAAATAAGTCATGCTTCACAGTAGAAAGTGCTATCAAAGTGGCATTCCTGTGAAATAAAAACAAACCCTAATACAGTGATGCTAGTGGTAAAGAACCTGCCTATGAATGCAGGAGACCTCGGTTTGATCCCTGGGTTGGGAAGATTTCCTGGAGGAGGGCATGGCAACCCACTCCAGTATTCTTGCCCAGAGAATCCCTATAGACAGAGGAGCCTGGTGGGTACAGTGCATAGGATTACAAAGAGTCGGAGATGACGGAAGTGACAGCTTCACTTGTGAAGCATGACTCATGCAATATAGAATGTATGAAGTACAAGTATGCGTGTTTTGGTGGTGAGCACACAGAAATTGAAATGTAAACTGAACCCTGGAGAAACTGTTCTCAAACTTCACCATTTTCTCCTGTGGCTTCTCCGCTGGCAAAATCCACCCCCCAGTATAAACAATAACACCAAATTGTGTCCCAGCTGTTTGTAATTGTCTTTTCAAGCGTCTACATTCAAAATGTATTATGTACAATTATGTCTTCAATTGCCCTGTGAAAATTACTGCAATGCAGAATAATTTCCTAGACAGAGAGTCTACAACTTTGATGAGGAATGATCCAGGCAAATATTGAATCTGCAAAAAATGTCAATTACAGGCTTGATAATATTTGTTTTGCCAAAGAGAGGGAGATAGAGATGCTTCCCTTTGTGGGAGAAGTGTGTCATCAAAGTAAATGTGGATTTGAAAAGCAAGCATGAAGCTGCATGTATCAGGGAATTGGAGGGAGGTAGCTGAGCTGTCATGGCGGGCAGGGGATATGCCCTAACACACCAGGAGGGTGGAACCCTGTGTTCACTCCCTGCTCCCAATATGCTCTCGGGCCTCTCTTCCCATGGGGCCCCAACCTCTACCAGGGGTATCCTCAATATGCTGACCTAATGGTTGAGGCTGACAAAGCCTCAGAACAGGGTGGTTGTTACAGCAGATGCTCCTGCTGGCAGCAGGCAGATGAGTTGATGGTAGTAATGGGAGCCACCTCTCACATAGGCAGTGGGTGCCCAGTGGGATCCCTGACCTGGGGAGGGTCGGGCTGGCCCTGCCCCTCCTCACCTCTGACCCTCGATCCCCAACCTTTGTTCTCCAACCAGCCTAAACTGAACAGTCGGGGTCTGGCTCCATCTGTTCCAGCTTTGATGGACTATTTAGGTCTGTGCCCTCCTTCAGATCTCTGAAACCTCACATATTGCTCTTCTCAAATAAGGCTGATTTCTGCCCATCAAGTTTTGGCTTTAAATCCTACTGTTCCCTCCCTAACTCAGTCTAGAAATCAAGTGTGGACTATTGCTTCTTTCACTCTGCTTTCCCATGAGAACAGTGGAACCAGCCCAGGCACAGACGCCTCTGAGTCACTGAGGAGAGGAAGACAGAGACAAGGAAGAGGTCCATAGTCCACTTTGGTCCGAAGGCAGTTGCTCCAGCCTTTACCCTCCCTAGGCAAGGCAGCCCAGAGATGCTGTCACTGCTGTGTCAATTAGAGGTCATCAGGAACTCAGGTGACTCATCACAGTGAGAGTGACTGCACAAGGTCGAGAAACAGGGGCATTTCCAGAGGATGTTGGAAAGGATTCAGACTAACTTGTGCTGGAACACTTTGCTGTGTTCAACGCTCTCAGGGAGCAGGGGTGATTCTGGGATCACTGTCTTAGCAACTCTTACCTAGAAGGTGTGAAGACTGAGCCAGGTTAAAGCTGTCTCTGCTGAGAGCACCAGCAGCTCCGATTCCATGATGGGGTCTGGTCTTTGCAGGCTCAGACACTGCTCCATTCTGGACTGTGTTCATGCAAGGTTTTGCTTTTATGCTGTCTCTATAAGCCAGGGTGGCCTTGTCCAGGGAGCTGTCATATCCTATGGGGCCCGCTATGGCCAGACTGTGTGTGTCAGAATCTCCGGTGCTCTTTCTGTGCCTGATGAGATGACAGAAAGATGACTGTCTCGGCCAGGAGTGGACTTGGTACTCAGGTCTGGAAAACGCCTGTCTGCCCTGGAAGAAGCTGACTTCCTACTTCTACTGGAGGACAGTGCCTTGTGTAGCTCAAACCAGCATTGTCTGCTGGTTTCTTGATTTCTTGCCCCCACCGCAATTTTATCTTTGTTCCTTGGTCCACTTCAGAAATCAGGGGTAAGGATGGTAGCTTTTTGAAGGTTCTCTAGATTGTTTTACTAGTGAAACACCATATCATATGAAACAACTTTATTTCCAAAGCCCTCTGCTTGTTGTAATAGTTTTTTCCTACTGCTCTTGTATTCTGAGTTTCCTGTGGCTGCTGTAACAAATTTACCAATAGTAGACATGTATTCTTCCACAGTTTTGGAGGCCACAAGTCCAAAATGGGTACCACTGGGCTGATGTGAAGGTGTGGGCAGGGCTGTGACCTCTCTGAAGGCTCTAGAAGGATCTTTCCTGCCTCTTCCAGCTTCCATGACCTCAGGTATACCTTGGCTTGTGGCTGCATCATTCTGACCTCTGTGTCCGTCTTCACATGGCCTTCTTCCTAAGTGTATCAAACCTCTCTCTGCTTTCCTCTTCTAAGGACACATGTGATGGTACTCAGGGCATATCCGGATAACCCAGGGTCATCTTCCCATCTCAGGTCCTTAATTTAATCACAGCTGCCAAGATTCTTTTTCCAAAACAAGGTAATATTTGCAGGTTCCAGGGATGAGGACCTGATATCTTTGCGGGCCAGCCTTCAGCCTGCTACATGATGTACTGAATCATTGGCTGTGGTGATTTACAATATATATTTATTCTCTCATGGTTCTAGAGGTCAGAAGCCCTTAGTCTTAAAGTGCTAAAATCAAGGTGTGGGCAGGGCTGGTTCTTCCTGGAGGCTCCAGGAGAAAATCAGTTTCAGGCCTCTTGCAGCTTCTAGAAGCTGCCATTGTTCCCTGGCTCATGGCTGCACCAGTCTAATCCCTGCCTCCAGGGTCACACTGACACCCTGTCTTCCTCTTACCAGGGATGGCATGTAGAGCCCAATCCTCTCCCCATCTCAAATTCAATAATCCCATCTGCAAAGGGGCTTCAGCCATACAAGGGGACACATTTACAACCTTGGGGGGAGTTTTCCAGCTGACCACACAGGCCCCTCCCCTCTTGCAGATGACAACCCTGCTCCAGGAGAAACCACCACCTCCAGTTCTGATGGTTCAGCAAATAAAGAATCCGGCTGCAATGCAGAAGAGATGGGAGATGCAGATTTGATCCCTGAGTGGGGAAGATCCCTTGAAGGAGGGCATGGCAACCCTCTCCAGTATTCTTGCCTGGGAAATCCCATGGATGGAGGAGCCTGGGGGCTACAGTCTATGGGGTGGCAGTCAGACTGACTGAGCGACTAAGCACAACAGCACAGCCAGTTCTGTGCTGTTTCCTTAACTTGTCTGCATCCACGTCCCTATGCATCCCTCAACAGCGGGTTCCTGAGCCTGCCTGCTTTGAGCTTTGTGCAGAGGGAACTGCACGTGGGTCCGCTTTGCAACTTGCTTTCTTTGCTCAACATGTTGATAGCTTACAGTGAATGATGTCGGATTTGTGATCTCGGAAGATTTAGCTTTGGGACCAGTGACCAGGCTTGATCACTCAAGAGCTTTCGTATAGCAGAGTTTTATTAAAGGGACAGAGAAAGCTTCTGCCTGGGGGCTCCGCATGCTACAGCTGCCCCTGGGCACCGCCCCCCCCGCCCCGGAGCCGAGCTCACGAGCTAACCCGAGCCAGCCACCCGCCCGGAGCGGAGCTAGCGGGCGTCCTGGAGGGAGGGGCCATCGCGGACAGCCACCCCGCGGGGGACGCGGCGTTGGCGCCCCGGCCCTCGGACCGGGGAGTGGCGGCCCAGGGCCCCGCAACCACTTTCAGAGCCACCCTGGGGCTGCAAGCGAGGGCCTGGGCGGCGCGGACAACGAGGGCCCAGGGAGACGCCAAGGGAAGGTAACGGTCAAGCATGACGGTAAGGAGCTACGGAAGCACCTCAACGTGGAGGAGTGGATTCTGGAGCAGCTCACTCGCCTCTACGACTGCCAGGAAAAGGAGATCCCGGAGCTGGAAATCGATGTGGATGAACTCCTGGACATGGAGAGCGATGATACCCGGGCTGCCAGGGTCAAGGAGCTGCTAGTTTACTGTTACAAACCCACTGAGCCTGCTGGACAAGGTCCGGGGCATGCAGAAGCTGAGCACACCCCAGAAGAAGTCAGGGTCGTCGACCCAGCTGAACGGTGGCTCCACAAGACAATCGCTGCCCCCCGACCTCGTAGGAACAGCAATACCAGGGGGCCCTGAGGCCAGGCCTGGTACCTCGAGCAGGGCTCCCCATGCCCCTGGCCCAGGGGCCTCTTCCTTGCCCCCTCAGTTTTCCATTTTTGGGGTTTTTATTATTATTAAACTGATGGGACTTTTTGTGTTTTTATATTGACTGCAGCGTGGGTCCTTTAATAAAGCCAGGATATGCCTTTGGTGCAAAAAAAAAAAAAAAGAGAGAAAGCTTCTGACAGAGACATCAGAAGGGGGCCGGAGAGTGCCCCCACCCACGTCTTGCTGCTGCTGCTGCTGCTGCTAAAGTCGCTTTAGTCATGTCCGACCCTGTGCAACCCCATAGATGGTAGCCCACCAGGCTCCGCTGTCCCTGGGATTCTCAAGGCAAGAACACTGGAATGGATTGTCATTTCCTTCTCCAACCCACTTCTTATCAAGGCCTTATATACTTTAACCAGACCCACTCCCAAAACATACATCTTAAATTAACAAGATTAGAACTAACAATAGAAAGGTCTTACCAGACCCACTCCCACAACATACTTCTTAAGATAACAAGATTAGTGAGAAGGTTCTTGTTAAGGAGAAACATTTCCTCGAGCAAGATACTTTGTTATACTGACTGATACAAAGCAGTATAGAAAAAAAAAAAAAGTTGTCCTTTTCTCCTCCTTGAGAGCCCGGGCCTGGGACCCCTTCCTCCTTCTGAAGGGCTCCAGACCACTTTCTCCTCCTCGGGGACCCCAGACTTATCAACCTGCCTAGGAATTGACTCTCTTGATTTGATGTTCATCCACGTGGACATAAGGGGCTCTGGTGTTTGCTTCTTGCCTCTCTGCTGTTGTGTATCTGTCCATTGATGGGTAGATGGAGTGCAACTCTTTTCCACTGGTGGCTAAATTCCCTGGCCTTGCTCAGTACGTTTTATCTTTTAAAAGAAACTTTTAATAACCCCACAGTAGACAGACAACTCACTGGATGCCCAGCCCCTAGTGGAGACACACTTGGTGACAGGGACACTGAAAGCATTCTGAGAAGTGTCTCTTCCTGGGGCCTACACTGTTAAAACGTTAGAGGGTGTTTTTCCTCTTAACAAATAGAAAGCTGGGTTTTAATACAGAACGGGTTAGTGCCTGTTAGGGGGGCTTTGTGTCCTGGGGAGCCCTGTGTCCCTGTAGGAGATTCTGTGTGTCCTGAAGGGGGCTCTGTGCCTTGGGGGTTCTGTGTCAGCTGTGTGTCTGTGGGTAGCTCTGGGTCCTGGGTTGGGGGGCAGTCTGTGTCCCTGTGGCGGGGGTCTCTCTATGGGGAGGTGGAGGGTGGGAGTGGGAGAGTCTAGACATTCCTTTACACTTGACTCTTGAACAACACAGGGGTTAGGGACACCCGCCTTTCACACAGTAAAGAAATCTGCGTCTAATTTATAGTCTTCCCTCTTATCCATGCTGTCTACGGTTCTGCAGCTGCGGATCTAACCAACCAGGGTCGTGTAGGTAGGCCTGAGGCGTGTACGCTTGAAAAAAAAATCTGCGTGTTAACTGGCCCCGCATTGTTCAAGGAACATTTGTACTTCCATTTCGGCACTTCCACCCATTTTGCTCTTTTCGCGAACATTTTACTAGCACACCTGTTAAAAACTCCACAAAGCATTGTTATTTATACTGAGATATTTATCCTTTTATCAATTAAAAATAAGAAAATCTCTTACCTTAATTTACATGATTTCCGGGGCGGGGGCGGGCTTGAGTTAGTGTGAGAGTCTGGGTCCTGCCTGCTCCTGAGGTTTGAGGGGCACGGCTGGGGTACCCAGTCAGGTGGTTCCCACCCTTAGCCCCGAGCTCCACAGATGCGACCCCGCCTCTCAGGTCAGGCCCCGCCCCCAAGCCGAGTCGACCCGCCCTCTTCAGACGCGGCCCCGCCCCCCGGGGACGTGACGCTCTCGGCGTTCCCTCCCCGCCCCGGCAGGCCGTGGGTGGATTGCTCGGCGCTCCGCGGTTCCCTGACTGCGCGCGCAGGCGGTGGGCCTTTCGCTTCCGGCCGCGGCAGCATCGGCGCTGGCCAGACGGATCCCGGCGGTCGACCTCCCGGAGTGGCATGCGGCGCTGAGGCGCGGTGGATCCCGCGGCACCATGAACCTCCTGCCCTGCAACCCGCACGGCAACGGGCTGCTCTACGCCGGCTTCAACCAGGACCATGGTGAGGAGAGCCCGTCAGTGGCCCCGGCCCCCCCCCCTCGCCGCCGTTTCCCCTCCTAGCGGGGTCCCGCCCTCAGCCCTGCGGCGGCGTCCTCACCGGCTTCAGGCCTCATCCCCTGCCCCTGGCGTCTCTCCCCTGCCCCTGAAGCCGCCCTCCTCCCCCAGGCCGCCCCTTTCCCCCCGGCCCAGGCCGCTGACTCCCCACCCCCATCCAGGTCGGACAGTGATGGGATTTTCCGGGGCGGCGTCGGTTCTTTCTTGCGGGTTTAGGGTCCCCAGCGGCCGGGACGGGGTCGCATCGAGGTGAGAATGCCCCTGCAGGCCCAGGACCTCGTCCGCCAAGGTCCTCACCTTTTCTGCTGATTGTCGTAGAATATGCCGCCGAACTCACACTTTTTTTCTTTTGTTGGGTGGCAACCGGACTGTTCAGCCCGGCTTTTCGGGAGATGGCCTTTTTCGCCTTTCTGAAATCCTGCGTGATGCCGGACTGCGCCCCACTCTAGCCCAGGGAAGGGGGATCCGCGTCTGTTCTGAGGGTTCGCTTTGGAAGCGCGTTTGAAGAGGATCCAGAAGCAGGAACTGCCGGATCCATGTCTGTGGAGCCAGTTTGGGGTAGAGTTACGTAGGCCGGGCGGGGGTCGCCCAGCTGTGTCAGCGCTTGGGCGCGTGGGGTGCTGGCTCCAAGGTTCTGACTGTAGGGCCCCGGGACAGTGAAGTGTGTTCTGGGAACCGAGGCGAGGCCGGGATTTCCTACAGGGAGGAGCCGTTAAGGGCGGGAAGAGTTCTTGGAGGAGTGGAGTTGGACGAGGGGAAAAATGTGGGATGCGGGCGGCAGGGCTGGGGACCGCAAGGGTTGTGGGGTCCGCTTTGGGGGCCAGAAGTTGGGCATCGGGCAGTGTGTGGCTGAACACTTTGGATTTTGATTTCCAGAGGAGGGCCAGTAGATTTCTGAAAAGGTTCTGATAGTTGAAAAGTCATTAAGGAGTTAACCGTGGTGTAGCAACTTCTTAAGAAATGTGCTTTCAATGGAAAGAAATGACTGATTGATATTAAGGGCAGGGAGAGGCAGTCGTAAAAAACAAACCGGAAACACAAACTTACTGACTCCGTGGCCTTTAAATCCAAGATCTATGCAGACACGACTGAGCGACTAAGCACACATACCTGTCTTAGGGATGAGGAATCCTTGTAGTAGGTTTCGGTATAATAATTGAGGTTCACAATAAAGCTAATTATTTTAGAAACCAGTGAAGTTTATAATTTTTTAATCAAGTGTTGCTGGAAAAAAAAATGCATTTATACTTAATCTTCTGCTTACCCTTAGCTTAATTCCCTATAATTAAAATGTATGCCAGGTTATTGAGTTAGTTACATTTTGTTTTTCTGTTGACTTTTAATTTTTACTCAGCATTTTTAGCACTCTCATTGAAACTTTAGCTTTAGAAACCTTTGCTCATAACTTTAAATTGTTTGAACTTTTGACTTATCTTCTCCCAAAGATAAGTTGTATTAGTTTCGAGATTCTGAAGTGTTGATATCTGCGCGTCTCTGTCATCTGGCTGCCGTTTTTCTTTCTCTTCCCGTGGGAAACAGAAGGTGTGAGTGGACACACTTCTGTAGACTAGCTTTAAGATAGTAAGGACGGGAAGGTTCATGCCAACTGTTGTGTGATAACCAACTAAAATCAGTTAATTTATTTCTCCCACCCTGCAAAATAGCAAGGATAATGCCTAGCCTTCTTAGAGAGTGGTTTCCAGTCTTGTGTTTGTAGGACCTTTTTTCTAGCTTTTTACTGAAGTGCGTTACTCTTGCAGAAAAGTGCATGTATCCTAAGTATTCAGCTCGGTGAATTTTCCAAACTGAACACACCTTCCGCAGCACCCAGGGTAAGAAACCAAATGCCTTGGCACGCCGTGCTCCTTCGGGCCACTCGCCCAGCCTAACTTCCAGCGACATGGACTAGTTTTGCCTGTCTCTGTACTGTATTTTGTTTCTGGCGTTTTTATTCAGCATCGTGTTTGCAAGAGCTTTTTTCCCATACTGTTGAGTATAATTGTAGGTCATCCTCATGGGTGCAGTATTTCTTTGTGTGACTACATCACAGTTGGTTTGTCCATTCAACCTTTGGTAGGCGTTTGGGTAGGTTCCCATTTGGGGCCATTTTGAGCGCAGGGGTGCTGCTGTGACCATTCTGTTACCTGTCTTTTAGTGAATGCATGTTGTCATTTTTACAAGGCTTGTGTACCTAGGAGCAGAACTGACAGTGGCAGTCATGCAAACAGTGTCCCGGTTTGCCCTCCATTCCCGCGCCTTGGCACGCTCATTTTGGCCATTTTGGTGGATGTTTCGTAGATCTCACTGTGATGTATATGTGAGACTGTATTTGCATTTCCCTGATTCTGTAGGGTTAGTAAGCATTTGGATATTCTCTTGTGAAACGTCCAAATCTTTTGCTCATTTTTCTACGGGAAAATGAGCTCCTTTTTCTTACGGATTTATAGGGATTGTTTGTGTATTTAATACAAGTCTTGTCGGAAATATGTGTGTTCTAGTGAAGACAAGTAAGATCGGTGCAGGTTTAAAACTTGTGGAAGGTGTAATAGTTGAGAAACAAAGGAAAACTTTCGATTTTTGTATTATTTCCTTATTTTCCAGAAAGCCAAGCTCTGATTCTTCTGTCCAGATTACATGATTCCAGTAACACAAAGAGGGGGTTACAGCCCAGAATTAGAGATAATAAGTAACATTGTACTTTCCAGTGAGTGTCAGGCTCCAGGCCCAGATAAAGTTCATTTCAGAGCCTGAGAGTTCATTACAGAACAGATTCCAACTCCTGGGAAAGCTGTTATGGTCCTTGTAGTTTTATGCCTAACTTGGACAAAAAAAAAAACAGAAGCATGCTTTTCACACTGCGGGGGTGGTGTGGTTGATAGAATAGAATAATGTCATCCCAATGCTGGAACACGGATCAAAACCAGAAGAGACTCTGAGGGTGGCTTTGGCTCTCAGGTCAGTGCTGTGTCATGGTGAGGGTCCAGCCACTGCAGCTTGTCTTGGGAAAAGAAATGAAGGGTTTGGTGTTTCTCTTTCTGGTCACAAGCTTCATATGAGCCAGCAGTCGAACTTGGTGGTGTTGATGGAGATTAATGTGGTCTTGATCACACTTGGGCAAGTGAAGTCCAGATCACAGGGTCACCTTAAAACTTGGGTGCTTCCTTCACTTCCTCACAGCATCTTCAGGTGGACCATTAACAGTCTGGTGTGTGCCCTGGGGATGGAGACTGAGATGGGTTTAGGGAGTTAGGATTAGTTCTGGGTGGGAGTGAGGTCATGGAGACCTCAAGCTGCCTTCTAGAAGACCCTCCATACTAGCCCTTCCACCCCTCTCCACCTGGATGTGTCCCTGCCTGCTGAGGTGGCCTGCTCTGTGGCTGTCCTTGCGGACTCTCTTGTTTGTCGTTGCCTCTCGAGGGCTTGGTACCTGATACAGCCCTGGAGAGGTGTGTTGGGAACGGGGAGGCCAGTGGTGGGCATTAGAGGCTGGAGTTGAGGGACATGTGGGGTGGCAGAGTGGCTGGTTCCATAGCTGCTGAGCCCCTCTTGCCGGAGTTAAGTGTTGGAGCAGAGAGCCTGGTCCATGGGATGCCAGAAGCGCCCTGCGGGGGCAAGTGGAGTAATGTGCAAACGCTTTGATAACAGTCCACGAGGAGAGTCATCCTGACGCATGCAGACCGCATCCGTGTGGCCTGAGCATCCACAAGAGCTCCTCAGAGAGGCCGCTGTCTCTGGACCCCTTGCATGTGCTGCTCCAGGCCAGGGGTCTTCAGCTGAGAACCCAGTGAGGTGATTAATTTGTCTCTCTCACACTTTAGGATGCTTTGCGTGTGGGATGGAAAATGGATTCCGAGTCTATAACACCGATCCACTGAAGGAAAAAGAGAAGCAAGGTAAGAGTGACGCATTCTTGGTTTCTGCCTGTTCCCAGGCCTCAGTGTCTCGGTGCTGTCCTTCAGACTGGAGAGCAGTGGGTTGTGAGAAGTTGTTTGTGGGCCTGTCAGCCTGGAGGCAGCTCTGCTCTCCTTGTGTTGAGCTTCTCCGAGCGCTGGGCTCTGCGGACTGGGTGTAGCAATGCTTCTGTGGGTCCTGGCAATGCTGGTGCATCCAGCACCGGCTTGCCCTGCTGGGAGAGCCAGGCGTGGCTGCCCCGGCCTCGCCATGCTTTGTGTTCATCATGAAGCTGTGGGGAGCCGAAGAGAGAGGCTTAGATAAGGCGGGTAGGGCTGACTCTGAAAATAACTTTCTTCGAAAATACTATTGTGGCAATAAATTATAGTTGCTTTTGTTTTCTTATTTCAGTGTTTTTTTTTTTTATTTCAGTGTCTTAGATTATGTTTTCATGGAATACAAGTTTTCACAAGCTGAAATCAGGAATTCTTTTTGTAAAATAAAATAATGGTGGTCCTTTTCCCATTTGGCAGGAAAAATGTGTAATTTAATAGGTAGACTTTTCCCATTTGCTTCTTTCCTATATATTTTTCTTAAGCTTTTTCTGATGCAAGAACCGTCTCTCATCTGTGAGAGGAAGTCACTGTATTCTTATGTCACTGTATTCTCATGCTCCCCTGTCAGCCCGCTTCCGTTTTGACAACTAATAGTCTACATCAGGGATTTTCAGATTTTTATTTTTTTCAGCAGTGAAACCTCGTTGTCAAGTAAAATCTTCTATACAACCCTGGTATGTAAAACAGCAAAGTGATACTTTATTTCTAGGAGTTTATTTTGTAAGCTGAAGCCTGTTCAGTTCAGTCGCTCAGTCGTGTCCAACTGCAGCTTGCCAGGCTTCCGTGTCCATTACCGATTCCAGAGCTTACTCAAACTCATGTCCATTGAGTTAGTGATGCTGAAGTCTGTAATTTTTATTTATTAGAGAAAGCTCAGGGCAGCCAGGTGGTAACAGGCTCACATCTGGGCCCACGCTATTTAGATCCCTTTCCTGCTCTTCCCCATATCAGGCTTCTGTGTGACATGGGGCAGGAGTTACCTTGGGCAGGTTACTCACCTTCTCTTGGCCTCATTTTCTTTTTGTGTAAAAATGAAAATGTTAACTGCCTACCTCCTAAGTTTATTGTAAAGATGGATGAATTAGGATGAGGGAGACACACGCCGAAAGTGCTTTGTAAGCTTATTCACTCCTCATTGGTGGCGACAGTGTTACCTTTGAAGAGTGGGTCTTTGGAATTAATAGTGGTAGTCTCCTCTAGTCTTTTACGGTTCTGACTTCTGTTTAATTTGTCTTGGTTGCATTGTAAATTAAGACAGTTCTGTTTTATACAGAAAAATAGTTCCAAAGTATTTTGAAACAGCTTGCCTTGCAAATTTCCCGATGCTTTTTACCTAAATTGACCTAGAAATTAGGAACTAGACTTCAGTGTCAAAGTTGAATCGTTAGCGGCATATTAAAAGTTGCTTCCTAAGTAATGAACTGTTCACAGTGGATCTAGGATTTCTTACAACAGTGAGTGAAAGCAAGAAGTGTCTCAGCCTCCGGGAGGCTCGCTGCTGGCACGTCTCAGTGCTGTCTGTTCCCCGTCCCTGCTCGGCCGCACTGTCTGCCTCAGACTGTCTCTGAGCTTCACTTTGGTGAATTTTGCACTTGCCAGGGATCCAGCAGGGCCATGTGGTGGTTTAAGGACCCCACCTACATGCTCTTGCAGGCTGGTCCGCTGCTTTATTTCTGGCAGCGACCTCAAAATAGGCAGAAGACTTGACCTTGTTCCTATTTTATCGTCAAGATTTGCTTTCCTGTATGAGAAAGGAAGTGTACCTGCATTGGAGGGTCAGTCCCAGATCTGGGCTTTCAGGCTTGTCTCCGCTGTGACCGTGGTTCTGCGTAGGGGCACTGCACGGCAGCCTGTGATCCGCGGGCATCTTGCAGTCACACCCACTGCTGGATGGAGCTGGCAGTGCCAGGAAGCCATCTTGGGCATCCTGGGCCCCCCGTGGAGGCAGCGTTCTCCTCCAAGGTGTTGGAGGTCCTGTGTCCCGTGCACAGAGCCGAGCGGCTCACTCGGGAGGAGTGGGAACCCTGGGAGCGCAGCCTGTGTGGCGTTCTCACTAGGGTGCTGCAGGGCCAGAGCGTAGGACTCTGATTCACGTATATCACACACACATCCAGGCATATCCTGGCAAGAAGGTTCAAGTCATAATTTGAACAGAGATGTGTCAGGAGTAATACATTTGGATAAAATTATGACTACGTGGTTATAAAAATAAAAGGAGCACTAAAAGGTTAACTCCCGTCTTCACTTAGAAACACAACCCTCCCACATCCCGAAGGTGCCCACGCTCGATGAACATGCAGGGTGCTCAAGCCCCTTGTCTTTGGCACTGCCTGACTCTTCTTCCACACCGCCAGCACTCACACGTGTAACGTGGGCAGCCGTGTGTGGGGAGCAGAGGGCACACACAGGCCTAGATGGGACGACTCGGGACAGATGGGACAGCAGGTGAGGCCACTTGTTTTTGAGCCCACTAAGCGCTGCACTGGGGTGGAGGATGCAGAGATGAATAATGTGGGCAGGGTCCTTGGCGAGACCACCCAGTGACTGGAAATAACAGGTGGCGTGTCTGCACACGGTCCACAATGCCGCCCAGTTCAGCACCTGCCTGAGCTGACAGTCTTTCAGAGTCTTACCCGTGGCCCGTCACCCTCCAGTTTCAGAGCAGGTCGTGTGGGCCCCATGGCCTGTGTGGTCAGTCCAGCACGTGGTGGGTGAGGGAACGAGAAAGAAGTGGGAAGCATGTGAGATGGAGGGGGCTGAGCTGATTGTGGGTGTAGCGGGAATGGGGTTGTGTCCAAGTTAGCAATGGCTCTGGGGAGGGTCTGGAAAGGCACATTCCTAGCCTTGATGGTTTAGGTTACAAGTTTAAGTTGGTAGAACCTTTTTTGTAGAAAAATTTGACAAATGGTTCATTTTCTGTATTTGCACACACACACACATGCTCTGATCCAGCGATCATACTTAAAGGATTTTATCTGAAAGAAAAAAATGGGAAAAAGACAGTAGATGGTACATGCTGTGGTATGTGCTGACGTGAAGGTACAGCTGTGACACACTGTAAGAGCGAAGAAGTTGGAAACCAGTGTGATGGTGCCATTGGTTTGAGTCCAGAAGTACACACGTGATCTCGCTTACAGCTGTTGCTACTTTATGCTGTTCTGTGTTTGATTTTTATAGTGATAATATGTGATTTGTAGAATGAGAAATAATTAAGCTATTTCTATTAAAACACCTGGGAAATAGAAAGAAGAAGCTGAGAGTTGAGGGGCAGATGCTGTGTAAAGAGGCTGGTGGGTAATGTCATGCTGGAGGGCTGACCTCTGCCGCTTCAAACAAGAGCCTCTTGGAGTGGAGATTAAGCCAACACTCAGGACGTCCCTCTCCCATTTTCTTTCAGTTTCTGTGTGTGTGTGTGTTTATTTTGGCCAAGCTGCTTGGGATCTTCGTTCCCAGCCAGGGATTGAACCCAAGCCCTTGGCAGTTGAGAGCTAAGAGTCCTAACCACTGGACCTCCAGGGAATCCCTCCAGTTTATCACTTTGAGGCAGATTCTGCTGGGAGAGTGGGACATGTCAGGCATTGATTCGTGCCTGAAGCTGTCACCGGTCAGTTTCCCGGGAGCCTGTCTTGTGTTTTCTGCCTCTCCGTAATTTTAGGCCGCTGTACAGCCAGCCACTGGGCCTGCCCGCTTTCAGAGACATGGGCGCGTCTCTCTGCTTTTTCCGCCAATTGGCGACCCCTGTGGATCTTTCAGGACCAGCCCTGGGGTTTGGGGGCTCTAGTGGCAACCTTCGGCTTCCTTTCAGGAGACTCCCTCCTCTCCAACTACTTCGGGGCTGTGGCCCTTGGTTTGGGGGAGCTAAAATCCTCTGATTCTCCTGGAGTTTGGAGTCTCGCTTTTGATTGCTTCTGCTCTTCCCAGGAAAGCCTCTTGTTTTTCTTTCCCTGCCTCATTGGTTGATGCTGAAAAATCTGCCCTTCTCTCTTTCCAAAGTTAAATCCCAGAGGCCACGACTGTTTCCAGTGGTTAAAACTGCTTCTCTGTCTTAATCCTTAACCCTTAACATCTTTGTAATCTTGACATTGATTAAAAAAAAAAAGCATCAAAATGTTAGCCATAAATTAGGCATCAAATAATTGTGATTTCATGTAACACTGGTTTTTTGTTGTTGTTAGAAAGAGGCTTAGAGAAAAATCACAACCTATATCATTTAAAATTAAAAAAAAAAAACCCTTTGAAACAATGTAATTTCCTTTAAACAGACATTTTTGGTGATTTCTTTGTGTGAAGTACTTCAGTTTTTGTTTTTTTCCTGATTGGTTCACTGTGCCCAGGTCACATTTCCAAGGCTGTTGTTGCCTCCTGGCATTTCTTTATTCTCCCGTTAGCTTGGTCACATCTGCTGGTGACTCACTGCTTTTGGAACTTAGGAAGACTTGTGACTGACAAATCCAGCAGTAATGAGTTTGAAGCCTCAGTGCTCACGTAGTGTTGTTATTAGTCTGAAACATTCTCCCTTGGTTGGAGAGTATTTTTAAAATGTATTAGTTACCTCTTGGCATAATTTACAGGTTTCTCCTGATATATTTGATTCTAGAACTTACTGAACCTGCGCTGAGGAAATAGTTGCACTCCTAACAGACCCCCAGAACTCTTCATCTTGCAAAACTGTCCGCATTAGATACTGACTCCCCCAGCCACCACCATCCCAGTTCCTATCTTTATGAATTTGTCTACTCTAGGGACCTCATATAAGTAGACTCGTGCAGTGTTTGTCCTTTTGTGACTGGCTTATTTCATTTAACATAATATTACGTAAACATAGAGGTCGCTTCTACCTCTTGGCTGTTGTGAATAATGCTTCTGTAAGCAGGCATGTGAAAATGCTTCTTTGCACCCTTGATTTCAGTTCTTTCACACGCGCACCGCCTGGAGGGGCTGCCGCAGCACGCGGCGCTCTGGGTTCAGTTGTTGGAGGAGCTACCATTACAGCCTCTAGCACCTGTACCATCCTTGCCAACACTTGTTTTCTGTTTTGTTTTGATGGTGGCCTAATTAATGATTGTGGCGACATACGAGTGATATCATGTGATATTTGTCTTCGTCTCTGACTTACTTCCCTTGGTATGATCATCTCTGGGTTCATCCATGTTGCTGCAAATGGCATTGTTCTGTTCTTTTTTATGGCTGAGTGATATTCCGTTGTGTGTATCTGTCCTATCTTCTTTATCCATTTGTGTGTTGCTGAACAGTCAGGTTGCTTCCGTGTCTTGGCTATTGTAAATAGTGCTGCTGTGAACCTTGGGGTGCGTGTGTCTTTTCAAATTAGAATTTTCTCTGGTTATATGCCCAGGAGTGGGATTGCAGGTTAATATGGTGACTCTATTTTTAGCTTTTAAAGGAAACTTCATGCTGGTCTCATAGTGGCTATACCAGTTGGCATTCCCACTCACAGTGTAGGAGAGTTCCCTTTTCTCCACACCCTCTCTGGCATTTAAAAAAATAACCCTTATTTGGTCTGAGTTGCAGCACCCAGGATCTTACATGTTGGCACAGGCTGTTTGTTGCAGCATGCAGGCTTCTGAAGTTTCGGGGCTTACTTGCTCCACAGCATATGGGATTTTAGTTCCCCGTCAGGGCTCAAAGCCGCGTCCTCTGCATTGGGAGGTGGGTTCTTCAGCACTGGACCACCAGGGAAGCCCCTCCAGCATTTACTATTTGTGGACTCTTTGAGGATGGCCATTCCGACTGGTGCGAGGTCGTGCCTCAGTGTAGATTTTGATTTGCATTTCTCTAATAACTAGTGACATCGAGCATCTTTTCATGTGCTTGTTGGCCGTGAGTATGTCTTCTTTGGAGAAATATCTCTTTAGGTCTTCTGCCCGTCTTTTGTTTTGGTTGTTTGTTATTATTGAGTTTTATGAGTTGTTTGTATGTTTTGGAAATTAATCCCATCTTGGTAGCATTGTTTGCAAATGTCTTCTTCCAGAATGTAAGTTATCTTTTTGTTTTGTTTATGATTTTCTTTGCTGTACAAGAGCTTTAAAATTTAATTAGGTCCCATTTGTTTAGTTTTGTATGTATTTCCATTACTTCAGGAGATGGATCCAAAAAAGTATGGCTGTGATTTGCGGCAGGAAGTGTCCTGCCTGTGTTTTCCTCTCGGAGTTGTATAGTGTCTGGTCTTAACATTTAGGTGTTTGTCGTTTTTTCGTTTGGTCTGTTTTTTGCTGGGTTTTTTGCCCATGCTGTACAGCAAGTGGGGTATTAGTTCCCCAACCAGGGACTGAGCCCACACCCCCTGCAGTGGAAGTGTGGAGTCTTAACCACTGGATCACCAGGAAAGTCCTACATTTAGATTTTTAATCCATTTTGAGTTTATTTTCGTATATGGTTTTAGAGAGTGTTCTGATTTCCTCCTTTTACTTGTTGCTGTTCAGTCATTTAGTCGTATGCAACTCTTCGTAACCCCATGGACTGTAGCCCACCAGGCTCCTCTGTCCATGTGATTTTCCATGCAGAAATACTGGAGTGAGTTGCCATTGCCTCTTCCAGGAGATCTTCCTGACCCGGGGATTGAACCCGAGTCTCCTGCATTGGCAGGTGGCTTCTTTACTGCTGAGGCACCAGGGAAGACCCCCTTACATGTAGTGGTCCAGTTTTCCCAGCACTGTTTATTGAAGAGACTGTCCTTTTTCCATTGTATTTTCTTCCCCCTTTGTCATCTGCCTGCCGGTGCAGGAGACGTAGGAGGCCTGGGTTCGATCCCTGGGTCGGGAAGATCCCCTGGAGCAGGAAATGGCAACCCACTCCAGTGTTCTTGCCTAGAAAATTCCATGAGGTTGCAAAGAGTCGAACACAACTGAGCGGTTGAGCACACCGCACAGTCTCCCCGGACCTGGTGGACCTGGTGAGCGCCAGGGGGCCGGGCGATGCCCCTGGTGGCAGAGGCCTGGCCTGTGGGATGGAGGGTTCCTGGGCTGTCATGGGTCTGAGGCCACACACACGGAGCAGTTTAAGGACTGAAGCGTTGTAGTCTTTGAGTTTGGGCTGTGGCCACATCCTGTACAGCCAGAATTGCCTGAGGTGGCTTGTGTGTCACAGGACAGCAGATTGTTTGTAAGGAGAGCTGTGTTCCATGTGGATAGTGTTAAATGCAGAGTCCTTTCTACGGTTTCTGCTAGGCCTTGAATTTGAAGCTTCTCGAGTGAGCTGATGGACTTTGGGTCCATCTTGTGGGGCTTCGACTAGACAGGTAGGAGTCCATTCTTAGTTTAACTTCTGATTTTCAAAGGTTTGGGCTCCTTGCTTGCCCTCTGCTGTACCCTCACTGTGCCAGGAGCCTATGGTCAGGCCAGACCAGAGTGGGGGCTGAGGGGCCAGGGTGGGGGCGCCCAGCTGTGGAGCGAACTGTGCTCCTCTGGGGGGGTTCTGATGCTCCCCTGAGGATTGGGCTTCCTTCTGTCGTGGAGCACACCTGAAAATCTGCTGACACACTCCCCTTCACATAATTTGTGAACATTTTGGACTTCCAGGGGAAGAAGTGTTTAAAAGTGGTGAAAAGGAATTCCAGCTTTTGCATCAGACCATTTGAAATGCTTTCTCAGATCTTACATACTTTGCTGCACTTTAAACTATGAATTCGGATATTTCATACATTTTGCTATATTGGCTTCTTAGGTGCTCAGTGTTTATACATGAAAATACAGTTCTTGATGCTGAGAGGTTTGAAGCTAATTATTTTCCTAGCTGGTCCCTATTTTCATTTCTGATCGTAGATACAGATTGCTGATTAAAAATCAAATGCTGACTGTTTTTACCTTTTTTTCTTTAAACTGTAAAATATACATACTGACTTCTTTTTATCATTTCAGAATTTCTAGAAGGAGGAGTTGGCCATATTGAAATGTTGTTTCGCTGCAACTATTTAGCTCTAGTTGGTGGTGGGAAAAAGCCAAAATACCCTCCGAACAAAGGTAGGTAAAATAATCCTGCATTTAATAATGTGTCTCACATGCAGTCCTGTCTTGAACTTTTTAGAGTATCTTTGTGTCTGGCCATACTGGACCTCCCCTGGTGGCCCTGTGACTCCTGAAGGGACAGAAGCATCCAGAAAGAGAGTGCTCTCTGCTGTTCCCAGGAGAAGAAGCATGTGACCAGAGTCACTTTTCCCCGTGGACAGAGCACATGCTTTTCACTCGGGTTGACTGGATGGGGGCCTCCATCCCCATTTTGTCCTGGGTGTTCTTCTGCAGTGGGTGTTCTGTGCTGTGAGTTGCGTTGAAAGCCAGGTGTGGGAAGGTGACTTCTGCAGAGAGCCATGGACTCATGGAAACGTGTAGACCAGAGCAGCTGGGCTCTGGGTTGAAGAATGTTTTTCCTCGTGTGCATGTGTGAGCCTTTGTTCAAAGAGATGGCAGTGTAAAGGGCGTGGCTCTTTGAAAGTAAAGGAGAAACAGGAACTTTACAAGTTCAGCTGAATATCATGTGTCTGTAAATGTAGGTATCATTTGGGGCACAAGGAAGAAACCCAGTGAAGGAGAATAAAGCAGGGGAAGAAGGTGGGGACAGACCCCGGAGCTTCAGGTGCCAGGTAAGGGTGTGGTTGGGAAAGCAACGCCAGCAGTTCTCAGAAACAGTCTCAGGAAGCAGTTAAGTATAAGGCTCAGCAGACGTGGCGGTTGGAAGAAAAGAAAGGAGAGCCGTGTTCACAGAAGAGGCAAGAGAGGGAAGTAAGTGTGGGCATCAGGCAGATGCTAGAGATGGGAGGAGGCCTGGGTGGCCACTGCACCCCTAGAAGGCTGTTGAGTTGGAGCCCACTGGCAACAAGCTCCACCACATCAGGGGCCGTGAAGACCAGTCTCTCTTAAGGCTTGGTGGCAGAGGAAAGGAGTACAGCAAGGGAGGTGTCCCTACAGAAAATAAAGATGGGGGTGAGCTGGAGACCTGCCTGAGACCATGAAATAAAGAAAGAAGGCAGGCACTGAAACACAGAGTTCTGTGTGGCCCTGGGCAGGGTTGGGCCTGACTGGCAGTTTCTCAGTAGAGCCTGGTGGGTTGTGCGGATGTGATGTGGGGAATGGAACCCACTCTCGGGTTGAGGGTTTGCCCTGATAACACAGGCTGAAGGGCAGGAAGCCTGGCTGCCATCCAGGTCATTGCCAGCGTGGCGTGGACGGGCAGGACTGTGGCTGTGAGTCCTGGAAGAGGCCCCCCAGAAGTGACAGTCCTGCAGCTGTGCTGGGGCCAAGGGCAGGTCTCGCAGTGGAACAGGAATTACCTGACCTGGGCTGCGTGGCAATAGGCACAGGTCCTGCTGCTGGATCAGCCTCTGTCATGCGAAGAGTTTCATCGATCACTGGTGAGGAGTCTAGAGCCTGGCCCCACCTGTGGCGCTGTGGGGGAGGAGGGGGTCACTGCTCCCCACCCCCAAGGAAGCAGTGGATTGGATAATCTGGGGTCTCTCACCTGTAGCATCTTATTCTCAATTAAAAAAAAAAAAATTCTGAAGTAAGAGAGTCTCAGGAATTTTACAGACTTAGAAGAAAGCAATTTTCTAACTGAACAATTTGAGTAAAATGTAAGCTTTTTGTAGTGTGCTAAAGGTGATTTTTAAGAAAAGAGCTTGGTCTTTATTAAACTTTTTTTCAGTAATGTCAAAATTACTTCTAAATATTTTAATTGCCAGTTAAGATACATGGTGTTACAGTGTAAAGAATCTAGCTTCTTTGGTTTGTGAGAACAGAATAGAACAGGACTGGAAGAGACTGGTTGTCATGGCGACCAGATGGGTCCAGACAGAGTGGTGTTCAGGTAGCAGAGCGGCCCTTTCCTTTTTAGAAGGGAGTCTAGAATTTTGAAATACTGTTTTTGCTATTAACAACTATATTATTAAAAGACAGAATCCCACCCAGTACATTTTAAATTTCCAGTTCTCTGCAGCAAAGCAGCTTGTAGCCTTCAGAGGCCACAAGGAGTTCATCTGAATATCATGTGTCTGTAAATGTAGGTATCATTAACTGGAGTCCTTGGATTTTTCTCACTAACCCAAGTCTCTTTTGTGAGTGAAAATTTGTGCTGCTGCCTCTGGGGCTTCATCATGCTGTTTCCAAACATTTCTGAAAATGGGGTTCACCTGTTTTTGCGACACCCTTGACATCCTTCTGTCTGGACTTCTGTCTAGTTTGAGCCGGTTCATGTTGAGTTACAGACTTTCTGGTGTTAGGTTTCAGGGCCAGAGGAAGTTCATTGAATCACCTTTTGTGTTCAAGAGTAGAGTGTCCTTTGCCCAGAATAGTTGTGACCATTTGGTTTTGGAAAGATACTATTTTCAATAAGGTAACTGTCTACTCACTGACATGTTGGTGCCCTTTAAGGAGGAGCTGACAGGAGAAGTTGATCACAGATGGTGTTTCAAGGAGCAAGAAACATTGCTTCATTTTTTAGTGGTTATGAATTATAACTAATCTCTTCAATAGTAAATACATTCTATGTTAATAATTTTGGCATTTCTGGTAGGCTGGTATTCAGTTCTTTCTTGATTTGAAACTTAGAAGACACTTACCCATTCTAACAAAACTGACCCCTGAATCCCACCGCCTGGACTGTTGTTGGTCACGTGTTGAGACCTTGAGGAGAACATTCTTTCCCTTCCATTCTCAGTCAGCTGTGACCTGACTGTGGAGGGAGCTTATTTCCCCTCACCCCACGTGCCTCATACCCAGCTTTTCAAGTGGAGGAGAGAAGAGGTCTGGACACACACTCCAGGGTTCTCTGTAAGTTGTCTCAGCCCTTGGGACGTAAACTGCTGATCCATCCTGACGGAAGCTTGTGGTGTGAGCAGAAGGCATTCTCCAGCTTGGAGCAGAGCGAGAACTCGGGGCGGAAGAGCCCTGGCCCGGGTTTTATGTGTCTGATTGCCTCATGAGACCGCCCTTTCTTTCTTGATCCAGACTTATCTCCAGCACTTGGTACCTGTGGTAGGGCTTGCTTTTGGGCTCAGTCTAACGGGACCCAGGAGAGAGAGGTAGAGAGAAGTTTGCCTGGAAGCTAGGCGAGGGTTGTTAGGGAAGAGGTTCCCGTGAGTGTGCAGAGAGGCAGAGGCTGGGCACCTGCGCTGTGAGCAGGCATGCGGGAGAGTGAGGTGGGCGGTGGGAGCGAGCGGGTGAGCGGGAGCCGTGGCTTGAGACCTGGGGGCGCGGCCTTGGAGAGCCTTATACCTAGGAGCTGATTTCGTAAGCTGGTCTGTAATTTTTATTTATTAGAGAAAGACCGTGTGGCCGGTGGTGAAAGACCCTGGGCCCACACTTCAGATCCCAGTCCTCCTCTGCCCTTGGCAGGTTGCTGTGTGACCTTGGCAGGTTGCCTTCTCTCGGCCTCAGTTTCTTTACGTGTACAAATGCAGAGGATAACTGCCCCCCACCCCCACAGGTGTTCCTGAAGCGAAGACTTCCTCAGGAGTGCCTCTAGCAAGCCAGCCGCTGGCCTCTTCGTTGTCGTGTTCATAGATTCTTTCTTCTTGCAGTGATGATCTGGGACGACCTGAAGAAGAAAACTGTGATTGAAATAGAATTTTCTACCGAAGTCAAGGCTGCCAAGTTACGGAGAGATAGGTGGGTTTGGTGTCTCATTTTTCAAGATGGAGTAGTCACCTTCTCTGAAGGTGGCTGAAATCATTTTATACTGAAGGAAGAGACATGTTTGGGAAAATGATGTATAAAAAATAAGGCTGTAGTTTTTGAGTCAAGAACATGGGACAGTGAGTTTCATTTGCCTCCTGGGATCGTTTGGAGGTGAGCAGTCAGTGGGAGTGGGTGCACGCCCGTGGACCCGGCCCTGGGCTGGCCCTGCCTCCAGCTCTCAGTCCTTCAGGGGAACCGCCCTGCCCGTCAGGTGCAGGCTGAGGACACGAGTTTTGACCCCTGAATTGCCTCCCTCTTAGCCCACACTTGTCCACATCATGCCTCATAAATGTTTCAGTTTGAAGGTAAAGGAACACTCAGGAACTGTTCACAGAGAGTGTCACTGAATCTCACCTGTTGAAAGTAGCTGGTCTCTCCCAGACATTGCCGCTTGTGTTTAGCAGAACACAGGAGTTTTTCCTAGTATATTGATCGCAGTGGAGCAGAGCTTCAATCTGTCCTGTGGCGTGGGGTGTGAATGGAGTGTAGGTAGACTTGTATCTTCCAGGAATGTCAACGTTTAGGGCTTGTAATAATGCAAAGCCTGGAGCCAAACCAAGGATCTGCTTTCTCACATTTCTGAATTGTCAAGACATGTCTAAAAGTGTGTTAAGATAGAATTTCTGGCTTTGTGTCCTACTTGGTTCTTACTCTGTAGATAGAATGGTTGATGAGAATGCCCGCCCACCAGCACCCCACCTTGGGCTGTACCTGCCTCTTCCGGGTGGGAGGGGCTCAGTCCTGGTGGGAGGGGCTCAGTCCTGGTGTCAGCCTCCTACCCTCAGGCTCCCTGCCCACCTGCCCCACACACCTCGCTGCTGGGGTCAGGAATGGGAATGATCCTCTTGTGTGTGGTTGTTGGAGTGTTTCTGTTTCCAAATAATAAGAACAAAAGCCACAAAATGTTTGACTTTCACTTTGGGGGAGAGAACATTCTGATGGTGTTTCCTTCTTTCCAGAATTGTGGTGGTTTTGGACTCTATGATCAAAGTGTTTACATTCACACATAATCCCCATCAGTTGCACGTCTTTGAAACCTGCTATAACCCTAAAGGTAAGAATCCAGAGGAGGACCGATGGTGGAAATGGGCTTCTTGAGTCCAGACCAGGTGGATGCAGACCTGTGCTGGGCGCCTCTCCTCCAGGTGGTCTTGGAGTGACGTCACCCTTGTGGTGGGTCCTGGAGCATCTGGGGTGCTGGAGAAAGGTCTGAGAGGTGCAAGCTCCCCCCACCCCTCTATGAACTTGCCCTGGGTCACAGCCCAGCCTCCTCACTGTGGAACTGAGACCACGCCTCTTACCAGAATCTTCTGGGTCTTTCAGGACTTCTCACAGTGACTGTCAGCCATTCAGGAGCTCCGTGGTGAGCCTGGTTTTATTGAGCTCTGAGGTCTTTCCTTCCTGTTTTCTTCTTTGCATGTGGCTTTGTTACTCATTGTATCATCTTTACTTTGAAAATTTTTGTTTTTTTCTTCTAGCTTTATTGAGGTATAAAACTCATTCATTTTAAGTGTATCGTGTGATAAACTTCAGTCACTGTAAACAGTCGTGCAGCTGCCACCACAGTAAGAGAAGAACAGCCCCATCACCCCTGAGGCTTCCCAGGCTGCACGTTTCCCCACCTGACCTTCAGATTTTGCCTTTTCAGATATCTTTGCTATCTTTCTCTTAGCTTAATATGTTTTAGATTCCTTCATTTTTGTGTGTATGTGTTATTATTTTGTTCATTTTTATTGCTGAGTAACATACTGTCATATGGGTATACTACAGCTGTTGATCCACACCAGATTTTTTGGCTGTTAGGAAGAGAAGCTGCTATGGATGTTTACATGCAAGTCTTTGTGGATATATATATATTTTTTCATTTCTCTTGCCTATATACTGAGGAGTACAATTGCTGAGTCATACTACAATTATTCTTTAGATTCCACATTGTGTTAACGTACAGTATCTGTCTTTCTCTGACTCTGTCATCCATGTCATCCATGCTGTTGCAGATGGCAGGATTTTATTCTTTTTTTTTTAAGGCTGCACTGTATTCCATCAGGTATATATCCACTCTCTGTGTTTGACTGGAGCATCTAGTCCATGTCCATCTAAAGTAGTTATTAATAGGTGTGTACTTATTGCTACAAACTGTTTTAGGTTGTTTGGGTAGGTCCTCTTCATTCCTTTCGTCTTGTTCTTGAGTGTTCCGTTTGGATTCCTTTCTTTTCTTTGTGTGTATATCTATTATAGGTTATTGGTTTGTAGTTACTGTGAGGTTTATATATAGCAATCAGTATGTATATGTGTGATTATTTTAAATGGCTGACCTCTCAATTTCAAATGGGTTTTAACGGCCCTGCATTTTACTTCCCTCTCCCCACGGTTTCTGGTTTTGGCATTGGGTTTTCCATCTTTTTGTTTAGCCTTTACTCCTTGCAGATGCAGATGATTTTACTGCTTTTGTCTTTTCACCTTCCCACCAGCTTTGTGTGTGGTTGATTTTACTACTACTGCTCTGTAGTTGCCTTAACCAGTGGCTTTTTCCTTTAACAGCTTTCATGTTTCTACTTGTGACCTTTTCTTTTTTGCTTAGAGAAGTGCCTTTACCATTTGTTTAAAAACGATTTTTTCTGCATTGGATTACTCTGATACCTTTTTTTTTTTAAGTAAGTGTAAGATTTTTCTGGACTCTATTCTGTTCCAGCGGTCTGTGTTTCTGTCCTTGTGTCAATGTCAGGCCACCTTGATTTCTGCAACTTGAAGATAATTCTTGAAATTAGGTAGAATTAAGTCCTCTGATCTTGTTCCTGTTATGTAAGAATTGAAGGAGCTATTCTAGGACCATTTACTTTCCTTGTAACTTGGTGGCAGCTTGCCTGTTTCTTCAGAAAAGCCTGCAGAGATTTGTACTGTGACCACACTTACTCTGTCGATGGAGGGAGGTAGGCTCCAGTCTGAGGTCCGAGGACAGCTCTCCCCCGCCAGGTCTTTGGTTTTCCTTTGCAGTGTGTTGCAGTGTTTTCCATCTATCGTTAAATTTATTGTTGAGTTTTGGGATTTTTTTATGTATTTGTTAACGGATTCATTTTTAGATTTTACAATTTTGCATTCTCCCAAAAGACATACATTTGATAAATTAAGTTCAGCAAATGTTTCCAATTATGAAGCCATCTCGAGGGAGTGAACTCTGCTTGGCTCCCTGCTGCCCTTTACTGGGAGAGGATTTTGTGACTAAATCTTACTTTTTCATGAGACCTGGAAGGCAGAGAGTAGGTGTGGTTGTTTAAAAGCAGAAACATTGGGACGGTCCTGAGTCCTTGACAAGTTTCTTCTCTCTCTTTAGGCCTCTGTGTCCTGTGCCCCAACAGTAACAACTCGCTTCTGGCCTTCCCGGGCACGCACACAGGCCATGTGCAGCTTGTGGACCTGGCCAGCACCGAGAAGCCGCCAGTGGACATTCCCGCCCACGAGGGCGTCCTGAGCTGCATTGCTCTCAACCTGCAGGGAACAAGAATTGCGACCGCATCTGAGAAAGTAAGTGGGTGTCCCTGTCCCACTGGAGGTCACGCCTCTAGAGTGACCTCGCCTGCTCTAGGGTGCGGGCTCCTGGCACACTAGCCCTTCCCTGAAGACCTCAACACCCCGGGTTCTTTGCTCAGAAAGCAGGTCATAGCTGACAGAGGGTCCAAAAGTCATTTTGTTCAGCTGTGCTCCGTCTGTTTGGCAGCGGAGTTAGTGTTTCTCTTTCTGACTGGCTGTGGGAGCTAGAATTAAGATGCCATTTCCCTGAGCGGCGAGTGAACTAGCGGCTCTCGGGGACCCGGACAGCCTAGGGCGTCTGCCAGGGGAGCGTGTGCACAGGACTCCGAGAGGGCCACGTGTGGGCGTGGGCCCTGGGCTCCCTGATCCTCTCTCAGCCCCTGTCGGCTGCTGTCAGACTAAAGAGACTTTGGTTTGTTCTCAGTGACCACAGGGAAAGTTGAGTTTTAGGTTATGTGGGCGAGTTTGGGAAAGACTCCGATGGGCTAATGGGTTTGTGAATAAAAATCATTTCAAAAAAAAACTAAAAAGTTGTGAATCTTTGATAATGAAACACTTCACTGTTTTTCAAAGGGGACCCTTATACGAATATTTGATACTTCATCAGGGCATTTAATCCAGGAACTACGAAGAGGATCTCAAGCAGCTAATATTTATTGGTAAGAAAGCACGTTGTTTCATCCTAGAGAAGGGGCCCTGTGTGATCTGGCTGGAGAGGCAGGACCACGCACATGAAGCGGGCAGGGCTGCTGTACTGGAAGGGGCTGGGTTTTTAGTTCACTTTATTGTTACTGATTTAAGTCTTTATCATGGGTATATACACAGAAGTAGAATATTACAGTTACCATGGACCTGTCACCCTGCATTTGTCAGAATTTGCCTGTTTTATTTCATCTCTGCACTGTCCCTCCAGCTTATTTTTTTGATAGTGTCTTCGAGCAGACACTGGAGGCCTTGTTAGCCCGTCCCTAATCACTTCAGCCTCCAGTGAGGCTGACCTGGTCTCTCTGTGGTGGTTGTTACATCTCACAGTGTCTGTAGCTCTGAGGGAGCTGCACCCCTGCTTGGGCAGGACCTCAGTCCTTGTGTCTGTGGCTTCTGCGAGTGTGGAGCTGCACTTGGGCTTAAGTGATAAAAATGTATCTGCATGTAGTGTCCGTGGGGCCCGTCATGCAACCCACTCTCCCATTTGTCTGCTCTGGGGCCCATCCAGCCAGTCCGAGTGATGCCCCCCACCTCGGGGGCCAGATCATTGGAGGGGAGCTTTTCTTTCCCGGGCAGCTTGTGGCAGTGGCCTCAGGGCCCCTGGGGTGGCAAGGTGGTCTGCTGTTGGCACCTGAGGAGGGGGCTGTGCCCTGGTTTTGACTCTGGTAAAATGACTGTCCGACCTGACCACGGGGGCGTTGGAGCGGGAGAGCTGGGGTCAGGGCTCACTCCTGTGTCCACACAAGACCGAGACCCGAGCTTCGTCTGCTTCCTCTGCAGCATCAACTTCAATCAGGACGCTTCCCTCATCTGTGTGTCCAGTGACCACGGCACGGTGCACATTTTTGCAGCTGAAGATCCAAAAAGGAATAAACAGTCAAGGTAGGTTTCCCAGTTAGAAGGATGAAGCCTTGGCTGAGTGCTCGCCCACTGGGTCTGAGTCACAGGCAGGATGCTTCTCGTCGGTCATACATTTGATTTTCTAAAAACCAGTGCAGATTACTTGATGCTAAGACGGGCATCACGACTCATGCTGCCATTAGCTCCTTAGGCCATCTGATGAGGTTCCAGGCACCTTCTCGGGAGGTGGAGCTTGGTCCTGGACTCTAGCAGTCATCCTCGTGTTTGCTGTTCAGACAGCGATTTGGTGGCAGCGGGACCCTGTGCCCTGTCTGGTGGTGATGGTTTCTGGGTTTCTGACAGAGCCATTTGTAACAGCTTAATTATTTCCTGTGAAAAATAAAAATTAAAAGCAAAAACAGAATTTGAATCATTAAGGCTAAGCCGACAGTAAGGAGAGCTGTGTCTAACTTTGTCATGTGACTGTCACTTCCTTTCTTTGCTTCCTTGTCCTCACAGTTTGGCATCAGCCAGTTTCCTTCCAAAATACTTCAGTTCCAAGTGGAGTTTCTCCAAGTTTCAGGTTCCCTCAGGCTCTCCGTGCATTTGTGCCTTTGGAACAGAGCCAAACGCTGTCATTGGTAAGTGGTCCTTCCCAGGGAGACTGGCCCCGGGTGTGATCAGCGCCACACCGGCCTCACTGGTGTTCCTTCTTCTCTCCCGGGGGTCCTATGCGACCCTCTCGGGGTTCACGCAGCTACCTGCCTCCTGGGGGTTCCTGGGAAGTTGGCAGGGCAGATCATTTGGTCTTGGAACCAGTGACCTGAGAGGGTTCTCCCGTTGCTGCACTAGCTGAGTCGATGCAGCTCAGCCCCCCGGAACAGTGGGTTCTCGGTCGAGCGTGCCCCTGCCACACACAGATCCCGGAGGGTGGCTCAGCCTCCACTCGGGCTGTGCGGCGAGCTCAGTGCGGGCTGCTTGCTTTTCACTGTGAGTGACGTGGTCTCCTCTGCCCAGCGATCTGTGCCGACGGCAGCTACTACAAGTTCCTGTTCAACCCCAAGGGAGAGTGCGTCCGGGACGTATACGCTCAGTTCCTGGAGATGACCGATGACAAGCTTTGACCCTCCACCGGGAGCGCGAGCACCGCAGCCCCTGGCGCCCAGTGGCCCCTCGAGCTCCTGGGGCTGGTGACAGTGGGCTGGAGGGACGGCCCGGGACCTTGCGCGAAGCCACTTGTGGCTGTTTTCTGAAGCCAGGCCTCCTGAGTCCAGTGTTAAAGGAAGAATCAGCAGGGCATGGGACACTTCCGCCGGACCGCCGGCTTCACCTTTCGCTTCAGTGGTTCTGCCGCATCCGCCACCTGCAGCCAGGGCTCCAGACAGACTGGGGGCACATTGAGAAAAGGAGGGACAACGTGAAATTCGTTTGTGGCGCCAGATTCCATCCTTTTTGCTGAGTCTGTGATGGAGAGGTGAACACACGTGCAATATTGGTTCTTTCTCACCAGATATAAGTGGGATTATCACACCGCCAGCCTTAGGAGGAGGAGGGGGGAAGCCCTTCTCCCATCTAAACCGAAGAAAGTTTAGAGTTCACAGGCTTGGTGTCTCCCTCAGGAGTCACGTATCACAGGTCCCCCTCCCGTTGGAGCCATTGGAATTGAGGCAGTGCCAGGCCCACCCCGTGAGCCGCACCTGTGGCCTCCTGGCGACACTCTGGGTCAAAGGGAGTTCCCCTTTCCTCGTAGGGAACAGAGTCACGCGTAGACTTTAGAGCTGAGCCACAGGAGAACGCATCGCTTCATTCGGAGGATACGAAGGGCAATCGGCGTCTCAGCAAAGCAGTGCCCGGTCCTGTGGGCTCGGCTGGCTGCTCCCACTTCCCTCTCACCGTCTTCTCTCCCTGTTTTTAACAATAGCTGCACACTAACATTCTGGGAATGAGAGGCACATACTTTTTTTTAACATTTGGTAACTAAAATAGGTTATGGGCTCTATATTGTTAGTACTACTTGAGGTATATATTTAATTTTCTTAACTTCCCTGTAAACTTAATTTTATTTTGATTTCAGGTTGCAAACATTAAAATCTGCAGCTGCAAGTTCTCAGTTTTGCCAGTTCTTTTACTGTCATGTAATCAACTAACTTTGTCTGTGGATTTCAATGTAAAGTATGCATGTTACTTTTATGTGTACTTAATCATGAAATTTAATTTTGCACACTTATTTGTAACGTTTCTTTTAAATAAACGTGGCTAATTTTGTTGTATTCTGTACCCATCAAGGGAAGAGAATTGTATGTTATAAAACCACAGCCCCAGTTTTGTTGGACTGCAGGCTGCAGGAACGGCCCAGTGTGCTTCCTGGCCTGAACTGTCCACAGCCGCGTGGGGGCCGGGGGCAGCCCAGCTTCGGGAGCAGAGAGCAAGAGAGTGGTGTTCCCTAGCAGTGTTCATCGTCTCTGGTCAGGAAGCTCTGTCTGAGGTCTCTTTGGGGGAAAGCCTGGTGTTGGGCCACCCAGCAGTGTCTCTAACAGCCTTAACTTTGGGCCCAGGAATAAGAGGGTATTTCACATCTGTGTGATCACTAGTTTACATTTTCCCCAGTACAATGCCTTTAGTGTATCCAAATATACATTAAAGTAGGAAGAGAATTTTGCAAAGGTTGGTGTCATGGTGTGTGGAGATGCTACAAGCTGGTGAGGAAAGCTGGGCTGAGTGAGGAGCCAGCTCACTGGCCCCGGGAGAGGCCATTCCCGGGAACGTTCCATATCCAGACTGTTCTGGCACGTCCATTAAGAGTCCACAGTGTGGGAGCAGGTGCAGGCTCTGCTACCCCAGGCACAGCCTTGCATGCTTTGTAAAATGACAGAACAGGGACACCCTGGGTGGTGTGTGAGTGACCCCCATCAAGAGGTTCTGGTTGTCTTCTCAGGGGTTTCCCCTCGGGATGGTGACAGTACCACGTCTTGCCGGGGAAATGCCCTGCTAAGGCTCCTGGAGGGCAGGCTGAGGTCTGGAAGGCCGAGGGAGCGTGGCCTGTCTACCCTCCTCGGGCCTGGGCATGTGGCCTCACTTCACCCCCTCAGGGAGGTGGCAGGAAGAGCTGTCCCTGGCCAGGGGGCTGTTCGGTGAACCTTCCTCGGTTCATTTAGGGACAGCAGCAGACGGTTTCTTAAACTGGTAACGACTGATTTGTTGCCTAATGTCGGGAAAGCATGTTGTTCTAAGCCAGGGCCGCCTCTAACTCCCCCACTGGCTGAATCCTGCCGGCCCCTGAACATGGATGCGGAGGGGCAGGCATGAAAGTCTCGTGTCCAGGGCTTCCCCAAGCCCCACTTGGTGGCTAGGCTGGACCAGCCTGATTTGTTTGTCCCCCAAATGCCCGTGTGAACATTCAGGAACCACCTCTTGGGGCCCTGCGCACTGGGCTCTCCTGCCGGCTCTCCAGGCCATGAACGGGGGCTGGAGGGAGGGCTCCAGTGTGTCAGTTGGGGACAGAGCCCTCCGTGCCCTGCAGCCTCCCCCTGCCCATGCCCCCGGCTCGTCTGTGCTGTCAGTCTTCAGTGCTCACCATGGCCTGGAAGGTGTGGCCCACTCCCCTCCTTACTCTGCAGCTTGGGAGACCAAAGCTTCTCATGTTTGCATTTCCTTTCTGCAACCAAACCAAACTTGCAGGTGATTTCACACATCTTGGTCCCTGGCCTCTTTTCTTTCTGTAAAAAGTATTTCATCAATTTTAGTGCTTTTGGAACTTGTGCTGAAATTTTGGTCTTTGGAATGGATCAGAAAATACTAATCACAATACAAAATGTTCATTGTAAGGTGAACGTACAGAAGAATACGAAGTGGGCATCAACATCACCCTGAGTGCCCATCTCCAGAGACGATGACCTTTGGAACCCCCGTGCCTTCGGGGGTGAAGCCTGTGATTCTCAATCGCATTATTGGGACCATTCTTTTAACATTTCACAATCCAGGAACGTGTCAGGATGTACTATAATTGCCCAAAGATGCCTACTTGTATGTTTCGCTTTTATAAACATTTTGGAAACGGAAATCCTTGTGCATACATGTTTACCTTGTCCACCTATTTCTTTGGATCATAGAACTGGAGTTGTCAGGCCAGAGGATCGGTATGTGTAAGATGGTTCATGCCCGCCATGATTGTGTCGACAACCAGCACCTCATCCTCACCAGAAGGCTCTGAGCACAAGTTTTTTAATCTTTGATGGAGAAAAAAGATCTCTGATTTCCAGCCAGGTTGAGTGTTTTGGAATGCCTTTGCTGGCCATGTGAAATTATTTTGTATATTGCTTACTCATGCCTTTGGTTATTTTTCTGTTGGTGTATTTTATTTATAAGGACTTCATGTCATTTTTTTCACTTTGTGTTTGTTTCAGTTTGAAGGGTTTTACTTTGCTGTGTATCTTGAATCTTTACATAGTCGGATTGCTCAGCCTGTTACCCTTATGGTTTCTAGTATTGGCTTGTGATTAAAACAAAACGCTTTTCCCTGGGTTCAATGTACGGGTCTTGTTTTCATCATTCAGTCTGGGGCTGATTGCCCAGCATGTAATGAGGAAAGGGCCTCATCTTTCTGCACCAGATGGTCAGGCACTGCTCAAGCCAAGGGTGACTCAACCCCAGCTCCTCTTCCTGCCCCAGGTTGTGGTGTCTCATCCAACCTGAACGTTCTTTTCTACTTTGGATGAAAATTACGCAGTCGCCCTACTACAGTGCCGTCTAGCAACTGATGCATTTATCACCCAGGGACTTCCTGCACTGCTCCATGAAGAACTGTGTTCTGATTACATGGCTCTGCTGATCTTAAGCATTTTTTTCCCCCCAGATGAACTTGAAAGCGAATGGAATAATAGGTAAAAATAAAATTTTAGTGGGATTCCAAAAACTGGAGCATGATTGCTTCTGTTTCGGAAGAGCTGAGGGACAGAATGTATCAGGATGTGATAAGCATTTTCCCCCCAGCAGTAACGTAATGCCACAGAGAACACAGTAAGAGCACTGTCATTCACCTTTGCTTGTTTTAATGGCAAAGCCATTCAACCTGTGTGTAAAGAAGCTGTGAGTCTTCCTTTTGTCCTTCCCATGTCCTCTGTTTCAAGAGGATAAGAATTATTTTATGGAGTTACAGCTTGGAAACTATGATCTGTTTACATTTGGTTTTCTCTGCGTTTATTATGCACAGGCCTTGCTAAGCTGCTTGAGCCTAGGTTTATGTCTTTCATCAAATTTGTGGGATTTCCTAGCTGTTCCCTCAAATAAGTCTTCTGCTGTTGTCTCTTTCTTGTTGGGATTCAAGTACACATGCGTAACACCTTGTATTATCTCACTCAATGATTATTAAGGCTGTTCATACAGTTTTAAAAGTATTTTTTCCTGTTTTAAAAAATAGGATCATGTCATTGAATACCACTAAATGACCTATTACTGCCCACTCTTCTTTAAAGACTTTACAGTGTACTTTAAACTTCAGATGAATCTAAAATTAGTTTCTAATTCTTAACTAAGCCTTTCCATTTGCTCATGCACGTGAACAATTTTTACATCCTTGTGCATACATATAGTACAGGAGTTAAAACCTTTGGTCATTCTTACATTTGGATCTTCTCAGAGCAAGTCTTCATTGGTTTTCGTTTATTCTGTGTACTAGTCATACTGAACTGCGTGTCCTAGTACTGTGGGGTTGTATATTGTATGTTAGAAATGGTATGTATGTTGTGGATTCTGTTACATTTCTCTGCAGAATGCAGGGTTTTTTCAGTTTAAGCATTTCAGGGCTCTGGACCCACCTGAACAGTGCCCCGTGATGCAGTTGGGTGGGGTCAAGACTGAGAGGAGGGCAGATGAGCTGCTGAGAGCACCAAGTTGAAGGAGGTGTGAGCGCTCAGCTTCATGCCGCTGCAGATGGGTACGTGGTTTTTAAGATGGTTTCCTGCTCTGTTCACGTGGTGAATCACATTGATTTCTGAGGGTTCAACCAACTCTGCAATCCTGAGATAAACCCCACTGGGTCATGGCGTGTTGTCCTTCTCTTGTTATTCAGAAATTATTAGTTATTGCCAAATCTGACTTGCTGTATATTTAAGGATTTGTGTGTGTATATGTGTATAAGAAATACTCATCTGTAATTTTCTTATAAAGTCCTTGCCACATTTTGGCATCATGGATTTCGGGTTAGTAATTTTATAGTTTTGGCATCCATTTAAAAAGTATACCACAGCCACCAAAACAGAAACATACAGTGGATTTTTACAAAAAAGATCTACGGCAACACCTAGTGAAATTTATATATATTTTATCTGTGAGAAATGTCACCATCAATAAAGGCTGTTTTCACCTAGGCATATGTTCTGACTGTGCTGCCCACAGATGCTGGCGGAATATCATAGACTCTGTACAGAGTCCTCATCCTGGGTCGAGTACGGTCTGCGTGACAGTGAGTTTGTCTTCTGGGGGGTGTGAACTGATGAGGGCTAGTTACCTCAAAGGGCCAGTTACTTTCCCGGGTAGGTGCTACGGAAGATGTCTTATCTCCAGAGCAGATGTGTGACTCCAGAAAGTCACAGTGATTCCTGCTGATCTGACACATACAAGAGGGGCTGAACTTGGGTCTACCACGTCCAGGGGACGGCGTCTGTGCTGACAGTGTCTGTCTTTCCAGTGCCTGCTGGACGTGGCCTTGAGATTGCAGATTGACACCGCTACCAGTCCAGCCCAGAGTAGTCAGACCATCTCAACACTGTGAGCAAGAATAAGACTTTCCTAACTGCTACAAACTACTTTTCTAATTCCAAGAAGAGTTGTCTCCTGTTCCTCCATTGAAGAGCTCTTCATGTTAAACTCATCGTAACATCCGCTCTTTTGAAGGCCAGCCTGTGTCTTGGAGGAACACCATTCAAAGCCTTCCGAAAATGGTCCACAAGGGAGGATGGAACAGCTGTCAGGCACCTGAAGTACCCGCCAAGCAACCTCACAGCTTCAGGGAGATTAATTCCATCGCAGCCCAGTCGGGATCAAGACTGGGGGCAGGGGCCGGACGTCTCTAAGAGGTCAGGCAGTCTCCCGAATCTGCTCTGTACACAATGGCCAGTGTATAGTCTGTTTTGATTGAGGCTCCAAAGAAAATCCAGCTGGAGCCATTTTCTGTAAAATTCCGCTTCAGGGTGCTTTCAGTTGTGATGTGGTGAAGGGCAGACACACACAGCTTTTGCATCCCAGTTTCTGCAGTCATTTCAAGGCCTAGGTGTGCCTGACTCGGTCACACGCAGCAGCCACCTCTGGGGCCGGTGTTGAGCGGATGAATTTGCTTCCTCCTTTAGCAAATTCCCCAGGGATCCTGGGCAGAACACGGGTTAAGCTCCACTCTCCTTTGCACTCCAACTCCTGAACCCTTCAACCCCTCGTTTTGCCTCAGCGGCTGTGCTGGGTCAGATCTGTAAGCTCATCACATATTTTTCACCCCCACCTTCTTCCAGGTAAAACTTTTAGAAGTCGTACAGTATGCATAAAATAGACCATTTAGATCAGTTTACAGAGCACAGTTCACGGCACTGAGTACATATGTTCACAGTGTCGTGCAGTCTCCCTAGTTCCAGAACATTCCATCATCCAGTACCGAAGCCCCCATTCTCCCCACCTACAGCCTCTGGCAAACACAAACATCCTTCCTGTCTCCACTGATCTGTCCCAACCAGGGTTAGGACTTGAGCATATTTAGCGGGGAGGGGGTATAGTTCAACCCCAAGCATGCAGTCTGCATCTCGAGTCTAGAGTCTTCATTCTGTGGGAAATGCCTCTCAGATTCACCGGTTGTTTCAATAGCTTCTTCCTTTGATTGCCAAGTGGGGCTCCACTTAACAAGCACAGCTTGTTTATTCCTTCACCTACTGAAGGATGTTTGGAATGTTTCCAGATCTGGGCGATCACCAATAATGCTATCACTGGGGCTCATCACAACGGCCCCCTGGTCATCTGTGTCCTTTTTAGCTTGGTCATTCCAGATGGAGTTAATCTGCTAATCTTTTTCTTCTTTGCAAAGAATCAGTTTTTATTTCATTGATATTTTTCTAATCCCCCTTTTCAATTATATTGACTGCTGTGGGTTTAGTTCATTCTTTTCTAGTTTAAGGTAGAATTGTAGATGACTAAATTTTAGGTTTTCTCTTCTATAAGCATTTCATGCTATAAAATTTCCTATGAACTCTTTTAGCTGTTTTCACAAATTTGATATATTTCATGTTCATTCTGCTACAGTTTTCTAATTTCTAAGACTTCCTCTTTGAATCATGGATTATCTCAAAATCTGTTGTCTATGGGACTTCCCTTGTGGTCCAGTGGTTAAGACTCTACACGTCCACTACAGGGCACAGGGGTTTAATCCCTGGTCCAGGGACCTAAGATCCCACATACTGTGTGCTGTGCAGATCAAAAATAAAGTTTTTTTCCAGTATCCACAAACATTTGAGAATTTTAAAAATACCTTTATTATTGATTTCTACTTTGATTTCCCTGATTGTCAAACAGCATACATACTATGTCCGGTTTTAATTAAATCTTGTAAAGATCTGTTTCGTTACTCAAGATTTGGTATATGTTGGTGGAATGTCCCATGTGCATGTGAAAAGAAAGAATGTGTATTCTGTTGAGTAGAACACTCTGTCAATCACAGTTACACTGACTGGGGTTGCTCAGGGCTTATAGACTTGCTTTCTGTCTACTTATTTTTTATCAGTCATCTAGAGTTGAGTGTTGAAGTGTCAAAATGTAATGCGGATTTATCTGTTTTAGTTCTGTCAGCTTTTGCTTCATTTAATTAACGTTGTTTTGAAGAATTGCTCCTCTTATCATGACGCAGTGCCCTTTATTGGCGATAACTTTCCTTGGTTTGAAGTCTGCTCTGTCTGAAAATAAAATAACTACTCCTGGGAATTCCCTGGCGGTCCACTGGTTAGGACTTTGTGCTTTCACTGCTGAGCGTTCAATCCCTCGTTGGGGAACTAAGACCGCATAAGCCACGTGGTGTGGCCAAAACAGAAAAACTACTCTTTGATTAGTGTTAGCATGGTTATCTTTTCCTATTTAATCTATATGAAATGTCTTCATATTCAGTTTCTTGTAGACAACATATAGAGAAGATCCTACCATATTATTGTTGCTTTTCCCCTCCACCTTGGTTTCCTGTTCTCTGCCTTGTGTTATTTCAAGAAAAATTTAGCATTCCATTTTAATTTGCCTATTGGATTTTTCCTTTATCTTTGTTGTTAGTGATTGCACCAGGGACTGTGGCACACAAAGCTAGCTTTTCAGTCTACTTCAGAATGTTTTACCATTTCAATACAGAAATCTAGAGACCTATAGACCTTAGCCTTCCTCCTTTATACTGTACTTTTGTCAATACATATTATGTATATACACTGAAAACCCTGACAATGTTAAAACTTTTACATTGGAAGGTTAGGATATTTTAAAGAATTTAAGAGGAAAAACTACTGTATTTCCCCAAATATTTACCATTTCTGTTGCTCTCTTCCTTCATTCCTTAAGTTCCAAGGTTTCTCTCTGCTATTACTTACTTTTTGCCTGAAGAATGTCCTTTAGCGTTTCTTTTTGAGTGTCTCTACTGGTTAGGAATTCTCTCAATTTTCTTTCATCTAAGAATATCTTTTAATCTGCACTCCTGATATTTTCTATGGATATAATATTCTAGATTGACAGTTACTTTCAGCCCTTTGAAAATTTTCTAGGCATATGGCCTCCATGGTTTCTGATGAGAAATTTGTATTCAGATTATTGTTACTCTGTATGCCACGAGTTAGTTTTCTTTATCTGCTTTCCAGATAAAATGTCTTGTTTCATGGCCAGTGGTAATGCCTTGACATGGTTTTTCTTTGGGTATATCCTATTTGAAACTCTGTGAATCTTTAGAATTATATCTGGGACATTTTCAGGCATTAATTTAAAAAATATTTGTTTTAAACATTGATGTCTTCCTCCTCTTACTGGAAATTCACTAAGCAGTGTATATTAGATCTTTTTATATTATCTCATGGGTCCCTGAGCCTAAGGTTTGTTTCCAAGCATCTTTCTGTTGATCCACTGGATTTTTTATTTTTATTTTTTATTTTTTTGTTATTTTTAAGTTCTGTAGCTCTTCGTTCATTTCAAGAGCATCTGCCTTTACTGTGAAGTTTGGTTACAGTAATTACAGCCATAGAAAGCTGATGTCCTTTTCCAATTATTCCAACATACTTCAACTGACATGTTAACTTTCTTTCCCCTTAAGAGATTTTCCTGGCACAAAGAGATTTTTGTGCATTCTGGACATTGTTCATTTTATGAATCTGAGTCCTGTTTACATCCTCTAGTGAATGTAGAATCTTTTTTTTTTTCCTAAGCAGGCAAATAACCCAGCTAGATTCAGACTAAACCTGCTGACCTGCCCTCAGTAGGCTGTAGTTTGGGGTTAGTTGTTTGCCAAGCTCTGCAGTGCTATCTAGGGCCAATCTTTATGGGAGTTTGTTCAATTAATAAAGCCTTTGCTTTGCTTCCTCAAGGTCAATTCCAGGCGTGTGCAGCTGAGGGTGAGCCCAGAATGCCATACCTAGCCATAGGGAGTCTTTCTCTAATGTCCTGTCTCCCAGGTACCCCCTTTTCTGGCCTTTGGCTAAAAAGCTCAGGCTTTAGCTTGTGTGATGTTGTACACTTCTTGGGGCCAAAGAAAAGTATTTCTACCCTCCCCCATCCCTGACCTTCTCTGTACTAGAAAGAAGTCCCCTTGCCTGGTTCCTCTTTTGAGTCCTCAGTGTCTCCAGGGCTACTGGTTACAAATATAGTTTTGTGACTCCCCTCCCCATGCCCCACAGGGGGAGACCCATGTTAAAATCGAATCTTGTGCTGCTGTGCATATAAACTTGGAGGGACAGGTTGCAAGAGACGTGTCACATTAGCACAGTGTTCCACAAAGACCTACGGGCAGTGCTGGCCAGCAGGCCACCATGGAAACCACTCCAAACTACGGATTCCTTCACCTCCCATGTTCAGGCCTCAACTTATTATATGGTGACTACACAGAGGGTCACGACACGCCCCAATGCCTTCCTTTCTTTCTCCTGCCTGGGCTGCACCACACTGTATGTGGGATCTCGGTTCAGTGACGAGATTGAACCTGTGCTCCTGGCAGTGGAAGCGTGGAGTCCTAACCACTGGGTGCCAGGGAATGCCCCTCGATGTCTTCCTTATGGACAAAATATGGCCTAAATGTGGGCCTCCTCACAATAGCTTGGCTTTTGCTACATGAAGAAACTCTTTTATCAGTTAACTGAATTGTTTCCTACACCTAAAGGCTTCCTTCAACATCTTTCCTAAAAAGTATGTAATTAATTTAGCTGCGCCAGGTCTTACTTGTGGCATGCGAACTTGGTTATGCCATGTGGGACCAAACCAGGAACGGCAGCCAGGCCCCCTGCTTTGGGAGTCTTAGCCAGTTGACCACCAGATAAGTCCCTTATAACATCTTTTTCTTGGGTAAAGGTAGGTTATTCTCTAAGATACCTGTCCCCTCTTATTTGATTCAGTTTAACTTCAACAAGGTGACCCTAATAACTATCGGAGTAGCTTTTCCTGAGTGAGAAGGGGGAGGTAAGACCTAATACATCCTAAAGCATCTATTAATACAACATGGGCAACAGATCCGAAAAAATATTTAAGGATGCTTCCGTTAGTTAGGAAAGACCGTCTCAGTACATGAGGAACAGTTCTTTTATGCTAATATGAACTGTTTTTACATTAGGACATGAATGTCAAGAACAAAACTCCCTGTGAACTCTGTCCTTGAGCTTCAGTTATCTCCCAAAGAGGCCTTTGTGGCGTCATTTCAGTATTCCTTTCTCCTCCTACCCCTCAGGACATCAGCAGTCTGTGCCACAGACTTTTCGGTAGCTGGACAATCTAAGTGTTAACAGTGACTTGGGGACTGGAGTACCCATGTGCCTCTAAATTTAGACACAATTTCCATCTCACAGGAGAATGTATCTCACTCAGGCTCAGGAGCAAATCAGAAGAAATGGCAGCTACACCATAAGCTCAAAGTTAGTTTTAAAACTCCGACAGGATGGATAAAAGCCAGCAAGTCTTTATTAGCACTGCCTGGGACCCGGCTCCCTTTGCCCATGCAGACACTCAGTGCCCCCTCTCTCCTGGTGGAGGCAAGGCGCCTGCTCTGCTGCTGTCATAGCAGTGTCTTGGCACAGGCGCTCCAGTGCTACCTAGGCCTTTGGCGTGCTCGGAAAAGAGCATATAAAAAAGCATTGCCTGCTTAAGCTTATCAAAATGACAATGATACTCTGTATTCAATTAAAATTAATAAAAATATTTTATTGAATTTCAGGAACTTGGTACTTTTAAAATTTCAAACCTTTGCACACAAATCAGCACTATCCTTTCTAGAATAGTGGAGGTTAGGACTTGAAGATTGTCACTTGTCTCCTTGTAGTCACATAGCACAGAAATCCCAAGTCCTGATACGCCCCACCCCCTTCCGACCGTGGCCTCGCCTACTCTGCTGTTCTAGGAGAGGACGATGTGAGGGGTGATGCATTTAAGGAGCTCAACTGTCAGACAGTTGAGTGGAGACTCCACTGACACGAGAGGAAGATCAACCCTAAATCATGCACAGACACCCTGGGATACGCCACACCACGTGGATCACGTGTGAGTTTCCCTTTTGTACTTTTGTCTGGTTCGGGGAGGAGCTGCTGAAATGAAGTCTGTCATCCCTGAGGGAGCTCAGAAGTTTGGCAAAGGACAAAGCAGAGACTTTCTGAAATGACTCATTTAGGAACCACCAGTGGACTGCTGGGCGGGAGTTAAGCACAATGTGACTGTTGACGTAGCACCAGGCATCAAGAGGGGCCACAAGGACACAAGCTCAGTGACTCCCAGGTGTTGAAGGGAATTCATAGCTAAATTCAAACATTTTAAACTGCCCAGGACATGGGCAGTTAATCTATGTTAATCTATGTCTTTCCCCCCTGCCTTTTCCTTGATATTCTTAAATATCTATGTGCCAATGAAGAGCCAAGACAGCAGGAAAAAGGAAAGAGAACGCCTCGCCTTTGAAAAAGATATGCTTTAGCTCCTGACAGCAAAAACTATCCTTCTCCCTTTAGATTTGAGAGCAGGGTACTTTTCTTACCTATAAACCCAGCAGAAATCCCTCCAAACCCCAAAAGTCTACATTTTAGGCTCAGAAATCATCAACGGATAGACTGGGCTTACACAGGGCAAGTCTACCAGGGTCTCAGGATGGCAGTGGAGGTGGTCTCCTGGGCAACACACGAGGCATCTGCTTAGTGTGGCCTGAGCCGTCTCCCTACCAAGGTGGTCTTGTCCACTCACCTCCCCGGAGCTCACGGCCAGGGGGCTGCAGTGGCTCATGACTGGCGGGTCTGGGGCACTCAGTGGAGTGACCCGACCCCACAAACAGGACACAGCACATCTGAATTATTTCTCAAATTGCAAACCTTCTGTGTAAAAAGACAAGTAAAAATATACATTCCAAGGTATCTGTACAGTGCCTGGGAGATGCAGATAGCTGCCCTGAGGTGCTCTGATCCGTCCGTGCTTCAGTCTGCAAGTTAGATTTTGCTACTGTCACACACGTGGTCTCATTCACATGATGGTTTTGTTTTTATTTTTTTAAATGGCTGAGTTATAAATCCAGCTAGTGTGCAGTAATTTCATAATTTTAATATGCATTATCTGCAATAACATTGTGACAGCTCCATACCGTGGATTGACACACAATACTTAGAACAGATTTATCATATTTGGTCTTTAGGTAA
The DNA here is from genome assembly GCF_014754425.2 of Oryx dammah. NCBI lineage: Eukaryota > Metazoa > Chordata > Mammalia > Artiodactyla > Bovidae > Oryx > Oryx dammah. The sequence continues at coordinate 12,587,927 of NW_024070192.1, read as the reverse complement.
ATAATAAATGTTTTAAAATTGCCTAAATATACCATTCTGAGCCATTTCATTCCACCAGGAAAATACAGGGTTTTTTTTTTTTTTTTCCTTTTTTCTCTCTTTAAAAAAAATTAAATACCAAAATAACTACATTTAAATAAATAACGTTATGATGATGACATTTAAAAATTCACAATAAGGCCAGAGCCATCTTTCTGTTTGCATGCTGCTCAGCTCTGACCCCAGAAACCTCTGGAAAGGTGAGTGGCTTTCTTCCAGAGAAATGCAGGCTGAGGCCGAGTGGGCCTCCGACTTTTCATTCTCTCACCTTTGTTTCCTTTTCTCTCGCTTTTATTTTTTATAGGAGAGAGATCAGCCTTAGTATTAGATTCAGTTCTAAAAGGTTGAGGGGAATTTCCTATTACAAATCAAAAAGCAACCTAGGGGTTTCCAACGCTTACCGGACGGAGGGTGCTTGCTTCCAAGACCCTTGTGTTTACAGGCAGCTTCTGCTCCACCCCAGCAGCTGCTCCTGCCATGAGTGGGGCAAACCGCAACATCACGGGGCGGCCGGCCGGCTGGACGATGCCAAGAGCTGGTGACGGCACCTAGAATAGTGAACGCGTCACGGAGAAATCTGTGGCCTTTGTTTGAAAAAGGTGTGATAAAAGGTTGAATCTTTTTTCCAAATGACGAAGTAACAGTTCTGTTGTTTTAAACATACACAATACGTAGGAGATTTGTTTTACTCAGAGTGGAAAATTATGCCAGGGACAAAGTCAACACAAAGAAACAAACAACAAAAAGTAGCAAGAAAGAGAAATGGGTAAGTGCAGCTCCAGGAGCCTGGCAGCGCTTTCCGTCAGGGTTACAAGTGTCCCGCAGGTGTCTGTCTGTATGTCCGTCCTACACATGGAAATGGAGGAGGATTAAATTCATCAGGTAACTGCTCTAACATGGGAAATTTGCAGATGAAAAGTAGCTCCATCTGACTTAAACAGGACAGACAAAAGTAAATCATTCCATAGGCTGAAAACAAACAACAAAAACAAACAAAACTACGTTGTTTCTTCTCCCCAAATGAAATCCACACAAAAGGTCCTGTGTGATTCCAAAATTTCCAGAGTAGAAATGGAGTGATCTGAAATGTCTAAGACCCCATTATTTTATAAAGAAAGAAAGTACACCTCAAAATATTCTAATTCCACATGTGAACAACAAAATACTGTCTTGTCTACTGGCAGCGGGCGGTGGGGTGGCTCTGGCCCAGGACCAGCAGGTCCGCTCGCACCGGGCGTGTCCTCCCTGGGCAGGACCGTGAGTCTCCACTGGGAGCTGAGCTGAACACTAGGCGGGGAGACATGCCGGAGCCCGGCTTCGCTGTTTGTGGTTCTGATGTTCAGGGGTGACGTCAGTCTTTTAACTTAAGGAGTTTTAAGGCCACCTGGGTTTGTGTTTCCAGTGCTGAGGTGAAGTCCAACCGCAGGGCCCTCTACCCACCGAGGGAACACGCTCCGAGCGTCGGTGAGAGGCAGTGTCTCCTTTTGGCACCACAGAGTTGACGTTAAAGTGAGAAATGCTCTCCCGGCCGCTAGTTCTGGACGCCCTTCTCCCGCGTGGCAGCCGGCGGCGCGTCCACACTCAGGGCGATGACGAGGCCCTCGCTGTCCTCCGTCTTGGCCCGCTTCAGCTCTGGCTGCTCCGCGGGCTCGCCACTCTGGCGCTTGGTGGGCAGGGAGGCGGAGGCGGAGGCGTGTGTCGCCAGCATGTGCAGGGGGCTCGCTGCTGCTGTGGAGAGACAGTGGGTCAGAGCCTGCGTGTCTGGGCGGACGCTTGTCCCTGCCAGGCCCCTGGGCATCAGAGACCCCACCTCATGTTAACTGTGCGAACAGCAAGTCTTTCTGTGAACTCACAGCATCTGTTTATTGCTTCCAATAGTGGGCTGCCTTGCTGAAGTGGGAAGGGGGGAGGGCGGAGGCCTGAGGCAGATGGCTTTACTGTTTTGGCCAAGAGGCCGCTGCTGGCTTCTCATCGACGCAGGGCCCCTGAGCCCAGGAGGGGACTGGGTTGTAGCAAGCTAAGCCTGCATCTGAGTCACATACCTGCTCCAAGCCTGTCAGGGGAGGGACCTCCAGCGAGCCCTAGGCTGGCTTCCCCAAACCCCTCCACCCAAGCCCATCCTCTCTCTGGTCTTCATCACGGAGAGGCCCTTCCTCCTCCTGGACTCCCGCTGGCACAAGGGCCTCCTCCACCTCTGATCACGCCTGCCTCATGCTCTGCATAACCAAACCGCAAGGGATGAACCGAAGAAGGTCATCCCACACCTAGAAGTGCTCTTCCTCCAAGTGGGAAGGCAGACTGGGCCTGGGCTATTTACCACAGTGGGGGTGGGGGTGGGGCAGGGTGTGTGCTGGAGGAGAGACCTGGAGAGGCAGCATCCTGTCCAGGAAGACCCGTCCCCCTACCCAGTCCCTTCGGGCCCCAGGGGAGGTTTAGGACCATGGCAGCAGGCGGCCATATGGAGAATGACGTGCACACGAAGACCCTAAACAGCGACCTCATCTCACGAGCAGGTCCAAGTCCCAGCAGGGACGTGTGTGCTATCTCGCCTCCCTGATGCTAGTAACTTGATGTTAATGCTGCAGTAGCTCATGACAGTTTGCTCTGCATGCTGCATAAGCATAAGGGCTTTACACCAAGCTTTATGACTAGGTATTCTAATATATCGCTTTAGCTAGCACAGGGGAACTACAGAATTTCCTCCCAAGAAATGGAACTTGAAGCTAAGTGAAGAGACAGTGGGTAGGGGGCAGTTTGCAAAATGAAACAGATGGGAAGCCACAGAACACACACTGAGGTCAAAGAAAGGGGAGTCCAACACCGCCAGGACTCCAGCACCCCCATCCTCAGCTCCAAATTCAAAGCCATTCCAATTAAATTCCCGGTAGGCTTTTGCATAGGAAAATTCATACGATCGTGTCTTCAGAGAACAAAGGGGCTGGCAGCTGGACATGGTTAACATGGGGCTTCCGGCCATCTCCGCTGTCATCTCTTGAGAGTGACTGCTGCGTCACTTTCAGGAATAAGGACCCATGTGGTGTGGGGGCAGCACTGCAGTGAAGCCGGGTTCTTCAGCAGGACGCACACGTCACTGCTGCAGTCCATGCAGAGACAGAGCCCTGGCAAGTTTGGGAGACGTCCCACAAAATTCTGGCTTGAATAAAAATGCTATTTCAGGAGGATGTAGCAATGATTCAGAGCAGAATGGAGTTAATGGTAAGTCAGGACAAATCGGAGAAGGCACCCCACCCCAGTACTCTTGGTACTGGAAAATCCCAGGGACGGGGGAGCCTGGTGGGCTGCCGTCTATGGGGTCGCACAGAGTCGGACACGACTGAGCGACTTCACTTTCACTTTTCACTTTTATGCGTTGGAGAAGGAAATGGCAACCCACTCCAGTGTTCTTGCCTGGAAAATCCCAGGGACGGGGGAGCCTGGTGGGCTGCCGTCTATGGGGTTGCACAGAGTCAGACATGACTGAAGCGACTTAGCAGCAGCAGCAGAGGCAGGACAAATGGTCAAAGCCTAAAAAATTATGTGACTGGAAGAACAGGCTGGTGTGGCGGGGCAGGGCAGCAAGGCCTGCTCTATGGGAGGTGCGGCTGTAGGTGGGGCCCGGGGCCCAGATTCTCAAGCAGGCACAGTGTGGTTCCTAGGCCATGCTGAGCAGAGTCTTCCACTAACTGATCTGCAAACCCTTAGGAAAGGTGACAGGAAAGGAAAGGACCTGGGCAGTGAGGGAGCCTGAGAGTGGGCAGAGAAGTCTCAGAAGGAAGACGGCAAAGGGGCACTGGTGCCACAGCGAGCAGGTGGGATGCCACCTAAACACGCGTGTTGCCCAGGGACTCCACACCCAACCCACATGCCCCAGGACTCCACATCCAACCCAACTGCGTTGCTGCCCCAGGACTCCACATCCAACCCAAACGCGTCGCTGCCCCAGGACTCCACATCCAACCCAAACGCGTTGCTGCCCCAGGACTCCACATCCAACCCAACTGCGTCGCTGGAAAAACGGCACAACCATAGCCGTACTGGTGAGCCACAGGTGTGGGCCCGGGACTGAGGCCTGGGTTGAGAGCCCACCTCACAGCCAGACTCATCCCACCTCTCCGCCCCTCCGTGAGCAACAAGCATCAAAACGTGCCCTCTCTGTGCCCATGGCGGCAATAACCAGAGCTCAAGGCACCTGCCTGGAAAGACAGGCTTCCTTTTCTAAGGGTGGGAGGGCGGCCTTGATGACACGCTACACGGAGCCTCTCCCCTGTGAGGCCACACGTGCCCACCAGGCAGGAGGAGCACTGTGCTCCTGCTGAGGTGCCTGGCCCTCAGTCACGTGGGGCCTCAGCAGGAGGGGGATTCAGCTCCTGGGGGGTCACCTTTCAAGGGGACGCCAGGCACCGTCCTGAGCCCCCACGCTCCCCAACCATCCATTAGCATAGTCCGCATACAGGCAGAGGCCAGCGGCTACACTCTGGACGGTGGCACAACCCCCAGGCGCTGTGAACACCTGTCTCCGTCCCGGCCCCCAGCTCGCCTGCTTCCCACAGCAGGCCTGGCGCTATAGGTCTCGCTGCCCGGGCACCGTCCTGCATGGTTTCCTGGCCGTGTCCTGGGGTGCCCTCCCCACTCAGGCAGGGGCTCCACTCCTGTCTGAGTGTAACTTATGCACACATTTCCTGCTACAGCCCAGCACCGCTGCTCCTGAGAGGTGCCTGACACAGCTGCGAGTCAATCAGAGCCCCGAGCTGAGCCAGACCAGACGGGACATCAGGCTGGCGGCTGCCGAGCCACTGTCTCAGGGGGAACACAGGGTAGGGCTTGTCAGCTGATCGACACATGCCCTGTATTATGTGTTTTTTGATTAAAGACAACTTAACCTATACTGTTTATCCATTAACACAGAACTCATGCCTGTATTTTCCCCATAAGGCACATCACAACCTTCATGCCTAGAACACTCCAGGCCTTCTCAGAACCAGGCCCAGAGCCCACTTTAAATAGCAAAACCACCACCAAGAAGCACAAAACATGGAACACACGGCCCTCAGCAACAGTGGGGGCTTCCCTGATGGTCCAGTTAGTTAACCTGCCTGGCAATGCAGAGGACACCAGTTCAATCCCTGCTTCGGGAAGATCCCACGTGCCATGGGGCAGCTAAGCCTGTGCACCACCATCACTGAAGCCCACTCCCCGGAGCCTGTGCTCTGCAACAAGTCACCACAGCAAAGAAGCCAGCACACCATAACCAGAGAGCGGTCGCCATTCGTAGTAACTAGAGAAAAGGCCATGCAGCAACAGAGACCCAACACAGCCAAAGAAAAAATTACTTTAAAAAAGAAAGAAACAGTGGGAAAGACACATGTTCATAGCGGGAGCTGAAACAAGGAGATGGGTGCTACCACACCCTGCTCTACTGGGAGCCAGCATGCCGAATTCAAATACCCTGCTGCTCTGCACAAGCCTGCAAAGGACTGTGAAAGCGCAGAGTGTCAACCTGGGAGCTATAAGTAAATTTCAGTGATCTGCAAGAAATCTGCAAACATGGCATCCAAGTATGGAGGCTCAAGTGCATGTGTGGGACCACCTCCCAGGGGCCCTGCCAAGCAGCAGCTTCAAACCAGGCGGGCGCTGCAGGCAGAGGCAGAATATCGCCCCGGAGGTGATGCTGTCTCAGTGCTAGCCTGGCTGAGCCCCCAAGTCCTGGCCCAAGTCCAAGCAACTCCAGCCCGTGCACCAGCAGAAGGCCATGCTGGTCCCATGGGCGCCCTGCCTGCTCCATCCACAACCTACACGTGGTTCCCGGAGGAGGCCAGGGGGTAGTTAAGAGAGCACACCACTGGGCAGACAGCCCAGGTTTCCACAAAACCCTTTTGCTTCCTCAGCACCAGGACCTGGACCCCAGCGAAGCACAGGCTGAAGGCCAGCCAAGGCCAGTTTTTGTGAGACGGGAACAGTACCTGTGAGCATAGCAGAGGCTCTTTAGGATGACAAGTGAAATGCCGCTCACAGGGGAACACTGTCAGCAGGGTAAAGACTCCTTTCTTCCCCAGACCACCACCCCACAAGCTGGAGGTCAAGGGCAGCAGAATCTCCACAAAAATGGACTGAATCTGTGACCAGAATTGTGGTCCAGTGCAGAAGAAGCTGAGAAGTGACCACAGCATGTTGGGCTTTGGGGGGAGCAGTATGACTGGCCCCAGAAAGAGCCAAGAAGAGGTTCCAATACACAATGGCCTGAGCCCGACTTCCAAGTTCATTCTACGAGGCCAGCACTACCCAGATACCAAAGCCAGCCAAAGACCATATGAGAAAACTCAAACCAATATCCTTGATGAATACTGATATAAATATCCTCGAACTAAATACTAGCAAACTGAATTCAATAGCATATTAAAAGGATCACACACCATCACCAAGTGAGATTTATCCCAGAAATGAAAGGGTGGTTCAACATATAAAATCAACTAACAGAATACACTGTTTTGATAGACTAAAGGACAATATAATAACATGTATGATAATCCACAGTTAGCGTCAATGCTGAGAGACTGGATGCTTCTCTCAAAATCAAGGATGCTTGTTTGCCAACACTAATCCACACTGTACTGGAAGTCCTACGGGCAGCTGGGCAAGAAGGAAAGGGAAATAAAAGGCATCCAAATGGGAAAGGAAGTAAAACTACCTCTACTGGCAGATGATGTAATCTTTATATACAGAAATTCTAACAAATCCACATAAAGAAACCCCCAAATAAAAAATTCATGTAATCAGCAAATGTGCAAGGTACAAGATCAACATGCAAAAAAATCAGTTGTATTTCTCTACAGTAGCAATGAACAATCTCAAAAGAAAATTATGAAAACAATTCCATTTAGAAAAACATTCAAAAGAAATAGGGAGAATTTTAACCAAGCCTTAAACACTGTAGGACTTCTACAATGAAAACTATAAAGTACTGCTGAAATTAAAGAAGACCTAAATAAATGAACAGATATTTCATGCTCAAGGATGAGGGAACTTAATATGTTAAGATGGCAATACTACCCAAAGCAATCTACAGATTTAATGCAATCCTATCAAAATTCCAATATTTCCCCTCAGAATTAGAAAAGCTGATCTTAAAATTCATAATTCCTGACCCCCAAACTTCCTACCAAGCTACAGCAGTCAAAACAGTGTGATTATGGCATAAGGACAGACATAAAAATCAATGAAATAGAACCAAGAGAAATAAACTCATACATTTGAGGTCAACTGATATTCAGCAGCGGAGCCAAGACCATTTAACGGGGAAACAACAGTCTCTACAACAAGTAGTCCTGGAAAAACTGATCTCCACATGCAAAATATGAAAACAGGCGCTTGCATGAGATACAAGAATTAACTCAAAATAGATCAAAGATCTGAATGTAAGAGCTAAACTCTAAAGCTCTTAGTAGAAGAAAACACAGGGGAAGGTGTAGGTCTTCACGACCTGAGGTCTGGCAATGAATTCTCACCAAAAGCACAAGTAACAAAAGGGAAAGAAACTGGACTTAATCAAACTTAAAAACTTTTGTGTGTTAAAGATACTATCAGGAAAGTGAAAAGACAAACTCACTGAATGGAAGGAAATATTTGCAAATCATATACAAGTATCCTCCCTACGCCCTTCTGTAAAAGTTTCCTTTATGCCACTTTGCTTTTATGAAATAACTACATCACTACCCATTTTCGCTAATGGAAAGAAATCTAAAGAGGATTTTCACTTCTATGGAGAAAGGGGAAAAGCAAAAATAATGTTTACCACTTGTTTTGCAGCAAGCCATTAGAGGCAGCAGCACCCCAAGCAGTGAGTGGCATAGCCAAACTCCTCCCCAGGAACCACACTCCATCTCAGCATCAAGACAGCAGAGCTTTGAACTGTGTCTGTGAGCATGTGTGCTCTATATTGACTCATTTTGTACATCCGTTAGCTAGACATGTTCTCAGGTTTCATGGGAACTCTCTACTTTTGGATAGCAGGGGATATCTATATCTGATCAGGACCTAAGTTTCTAGAATATATAAAGAGTTCCTATAACTCAACAACAAAGACAAACCCACTTTAGAAAAAAACAGTGTAAGGATTTAGACATTTCTTCAAAGATGCTACAAAATAACCAACAAGCACATGAAAAGATGCTCAATGTCATCAGTCCAATGCTCAACATTAGTCACGAAGGAAATGCAAATCAAAACCACAATTAAGATGACTGTGATCAAAAATAAAAGGAGAAAACATCAAGTGAGGCTGAAAAATAGAACCCTTATACATCACTGAGGATGGAATGTTAAATTGCAGTGCCTGTTGTGGAAATCAGTTTGATGGCACTCAATAAAGTAAACACAGATTTACCATACAACTCAGCAATTTCACTCCTAGGTACACACCCAAAAGAAATGAAAACAAGGATTCAAACCAATACTTTACACGAATGTAATAGCATTATTCCAAATAGCCAGAAGGTGGAAACAACCCAACTGCCCACCAACTGATGATGAGTAAACAAAATGGAAATACATTCAGCCAAGGAGTGACGCACTGACGCTCGCTGTGACGTGCACGAACCTCGGAATGTTAAAGAGGCCAGTTAGCAGAAGCCACAGTTCTTATGATTCCATTTACAGGAAATATCCAGCACAGGTAAATCCACAGAGACAAAGGAGATTAGTAGTTACCAGGGACTAAGGTAAGTGGGGAATGAGGAGTAACTGCTTAACAGGTATGAGGTTTCCTTTTGGGGTGATGAAAATGCTTTTCAACTAGTTAGAGGTGATGTCTTCAAAATATTGTCAATGTATTTAATGCCACTGAACTGCATACTTTAAAATGGTAAATTTTGCATGTATATTTTACCACAATTTTTTAAAAGTACATATTATTTGAATCCTAAGGAGAAAAGAATTTGTTTGTTTTTAAAACTATAATAATGGTATTGTGCTTATGTATTAAAAGAGAATTCTTATCTTTTAGAGATGCATGCTCAAACAGGGAATGACATACCTGGATGGGAGCAGACAGAGCAGGTGGGGAATATGAACAAGGTAGTAGGCTATGACCTGATTTCCAGAATGTCTGTCATTTTCCACAATAAAAAGTTGAAATATCAAACCTTCTGATTTTCAAAATTCATTAGTAACAGGCACAGCTTTCTCAAGAGTGATTTTCAAGAGTAAAAGAGGCCACAGCTGGGTCATACAGCATCCACCCAACACCAGTTTTCAGGAAAACCACCATCTCCACTTGCCCACACAATCTTCCTAAAGCTGATCTGCCACCTCCTCCCTCCTCCCCTTTCTTAACAGCCCCTCTCTAAAGCCACTCAACTGCGCTGGTTCTGGGAATGAAAATGTCAAGAGGGAGCCTGAAACCAAGGAAGAGTGAAAACACTGGCACTGTGAACCTCAATTACTACTGACTAGGTAGCAAACTCTTCTGGACCAAGTGATTTCTAAGTAAAAGACTGAGACTAAACTGACGGAGAACCAATAAAATTTCCCACTAACAGACAATTTAAAATAGTTTTTGCTGAAAGATGACTAAAACTGGAAGGAGTTTCAGCATTTCTTCTATCCTTCCTTCTTCTAAGTAGGAACAAGGTCTCTGAGGGCTGACCCAGCACTTTCCTTACTGTTGCCAGCAGTGATCATCAGTATAATTGTGTGGTTTTCTTTAAAGCCGAGATGTATTGAGAAATGCATCTTTACTAAAAATGAATGAATGAATAAACTGATTTATTTGACCATGCCGTGCAGCTTACAGAATCTTAGTTCCCCAACCAGGGACTGGACCTGCTCCCTCAGCAGTGAAAGCTCAGAGTCCTAGCCACTAAACTGCAAGGGAATTCCCAAATACAATTTTTAAAGAATTAAAATTTTGGTTTTGGAAGGACTGATGCTGAAACTCCAATACTCTGGCAACCTGATGCGAAGAACTGACTCATTTGAAAAAGTCCCTGATGCTGGGAAGGATTGAAGGCGAGAGGAGAAGTGGACTGTAGAGGATGAGATGGTTGGATGGCATCACTGAGTCAATGGACATGAGTCTGAGTAAACTCCGAGAGCTGATGATGGACAGGGAGGTATGGTATGCTGCAGTCCATGGGGTTGCAAAGAGTTGGACACAACTGAGCGACTGAACTGAACTGAATTTTGGTTTTGATCAATTCCTCAGTTACAACAATTGATAAGTGAATCCTTATAGTCAGATAATTAAATCTTTAATATTTCTACATTTTGCTGTTGCAGAGAAAAGACGTACTCAGTAAATGACATTCAATCATGAAGTATATGGCATTAGCACAAAATCTGTGGGGGGCATGGGACTTAGCCATGAGGATGCGTGAGCCTGCCTACCTGTGTACTGATATATGGGTGAAGTGAAAAGTGAAAGTCGCTCAGTCGTGTCCTCCTCTTTGCAACCCCATGGACTATACAGCCCATGGAATTCTCCAGGCCAGAATATTGGAGTGGGTAGTCTTTCCCTTCTCCAGGGGATCTTCTCAACCCAGGGATTGAATCCAGGTCTCCCACATTGCAAGTGGATTCTTTACCAGCTGAGCCACATGGGAAAAGTGGGTATCAAATCAGGACAGTATTCAGAGCCAGGAGCACATTTAAATGAATGATGTGTTATTTTAAAACATCAGTAATGGGAATTCCCTGGTGGTCCAGTGGTTAGAACTTTGTGCTTTCACTGCTAAGGGAGAGGGTTCAATCTCTGGTCAGGGAACTAAGCTCCTACAAGCTGCAATGTGCAGTGAAAAATAGTAGTAATAAAAATTAAACATCAATATTTTTAATAGTGGAAAATTTAATTACTTGCTTATTAAATTTATGAAGAAAAATTTTAGATACCAATTTAAATATGTAAAAGGGATACTCAGTTTTTTAAACTCCTTAGACAGGTAGACATAAAAGGTTCCTGATGTGCACAGTGCTTCTTGGAAGGTCTGCAACACATGAGAAATGTACATTCTTCAGCCCCAGGCCAGATCTGCTCAACTGGGGATTCTGGGACAGAGCCCTTGAGTGATTCTAAGACACATGATGTCTGGGAATCACTGGCCCACACCATGTCTTCATGACTTAAGACAGAGAGGAACAGCTCAGACCAGAAATGGACCGTCCACCTCAACACCATCTGCTTCCAGCCATGCCAAGGGTCACCAGGTCTGCCACATCTGGACTGCCTGTGACAATGAAGTTACTCACAGAGAAAAGAAAAATGAGGCCTGAGCAACTCTTACTTAGGAGACACATGGCTTGAGGAAGAAAGCATTTTAAATGGGCAACTGGTTGCAAATTTCCCAATTTATCCACAGGTGGCATGTTATCTATTATTTAGAAACAAAAAACTCTTGGTGGTTAATCTTCCCTAGAAAACATTACAGATCTTGTCTGTAATGTTACAACAGAGATCTGCCTACAGATCTCTGTTAAATTTAGGGAGGAGCAGGGGGAAGTGGAATCACATGAGGTGTCCCAGGTCTCCATCCCTTAATAGCTCAATAAGGATTCAGAGGTCAACACAATCAAGCCTTCTGTTCCCCACCCTCTTTCAGAGAAACTATCTCTGGGCACAAAGAGCTAGTTTGAGCCAATAGCTTCTGATTCTACTGCTTGAGGTCCTGCAGCTGAATCACAACAGCCCACAAGGTGGACAGCACGCACTTTACACACCTGAGTGAAAACCCACTGCTAAGATGTCTGAACACAAGCTCCAAGGACCCAAATATCTTGAGTTGACTCAATAGCCAGCCGGACTCCTACCCTTCACAGTGCTCTGTGGAACTGGATGGAAGGTTCTCTGTTTTCTGATTTAAAAGCAAAGCTCCCTTAAGCTCATCTACGTCAGAACATCCATGGGGAACCATGTCAACAGGGCTCCTGAGGGCCTTCAGAACAAAGAGCACAGCAGATACTCTCAAGCAGCCCCTGCCCCAGGGGAGGGCACTGCCTCTGGAGTCAGCTGAAACGCCCCCAAGGGGCAGTACGAAGTCAGGGTCCACCATTCAGCTGCCAGGCTGTTTCCAGGCCACACCTAGATGGCTACGAAAGGCGGGAGTGTTTTCATCTCTCTAGGTACTTAGAAATGCTTTCCTCTTCAGATAGCTCCTCCAATGGGAATTACAAGGGAGCCAATTCCCACAGCTACTTCCCAGCTACTTCCTATTCCGTTTCCAATAGTTTAGAAATGCAAACATTTCTTCAGAAAAATGAGAACTGTAATAGAATGAAAACCTTTAACACCACGCTTCATAAAAGGAGAGCAGAGGACGTTCACTCAGGTTACTGGCACCCAGTTACCCACGGGGGACACTGCTTACCATTGTTCACCTGGCCGTGGACAGCGGCGGGGATTGGCACCACGTGAGTCCCGTTTTGTGTTACAGTTTTTATTGGAAGCTGGTGCTGACCTAGAGGTGCCTGCTGCACTATGGTGACCGTCTGGACAGGGGTGGTCTGTGACGTCTGAATGATCCGGCCAGCAGCACCTAATGTGGCATGGCTAATCGCAGGGATAGGTTCTACTTTCACTAAATTCAAAGAAAAGAGAAAAAAAAATGACATCAACTAATATTACTGGGTAGCTTACAGAACTCTCACCAATTTAAAGCAAAGCAAACCAGGTGGCGAACATCCCTGCTCCAGCATAACGTTACGTAACATGTTAGCAAAGGGTCAGGTGAACGAGGCTGGCAGGTTTTTAAAAGCTTGAAAAACTGCCCAAAGCGACTGCCTCTACTGCTTACCTTTTACTTCTCTGTGGTCTCCATTCTCTTGTGGCTCCGCCTTCGGGGGGGCCAGCACAGCTGCCTGAGTGACCACAGCCTGCCCTGCGACGGTGTATGTGTTTGCTGGGGCCAGTCCAGCCACGCTGGTGACGGACACCGCTGGGATCTGGTGGACGACGTGCACCGTCTGCACCACGGGCTGCTGGGAAGTCGAGGTGGTCACAGGGGCGGCGACAGTGTAGGTGACAGGCTTGATCGTCGGCGGCAGTGGTCGCTGCACGGCGATTAAGACGGGCTGACTAGACAGAGGTGAGCCTGCCGAGGACAGGAGCAGAAGTGAGGCTCAGGTATCCCGAACCAACTAACTGACCCCTCAGTTGCAACCTACAGGCTGATTTAAGAAAACAGGAGGTGGCCCCTTTCATCTGGTAATAATGCAGTCATTCACAATGAAAGAAATGACATGTTTAATGGGGATAGTTAATGTATATCTAACTGCTAAAAATGCAATCTCTGCTTTGTTCAGATTTTCTTTTTTTTGGCCATACCTTATGGCATGAGGGATCTCAGTTCCCCAACCAGTGATCGAACCCATGCTCCCTGCAGTGGAAGTGTGGAGTCTTAACCCCTGGACCGCCAGGGATGTCCCTGTTCAGATTTCTTACAACACTTCTTCCCACAGTTCTCTCCTCATGAAAAAGAAAACATCAACACAGGATATGGGAAGGAGCTGCCCAATGAGGCCTGAAGGAGGGGGCCGTGCTCCCTGTTATCGAAGTCTCCATCTTATGACAGGTGTGGAGAAGCAAGAAGCGTGGAGACAGAGCTGTCCACCAGCAGCTCTGCCAGCCTCTGTTCTTTCTGGTTTGGGCATTTGGGCTCCAGCAGCAGGAACTACAGATGGGAGCTGGCAGGGGTTGTTGCCAGCATGGCCAGGAACTCCAAAACATCAAAATGCACATTTTGCCAACCAAGTAGGAACCATAACAGAATTACCTTGAACACATTTTCACACTACTTTTTTAATTCCCCAGGGCACACGTTTTTATTCCACATTACAACTTGTATGTACACTAGGAAATATTCACCTACCTACTAAATAGACATTTATTTCCTGACAGTGTCTACTTTGTCTAATTTATGTTATTTCTTTTTGAGGGAATTCTTTTTCATAGACTTATGAATGATGAAACAATTGAGAAACAGATTAATTCTAAAATTCTTCAGGTACCTACACATACGAGTCACAAAAGAATGTTAACTGATTAGAAAAAAAAAACAGAACACAGTGCAGTTAGCTTCTCAGAGCCTATCAGGCACAAGGCTCAAAGGCTCCAAGGCCTCTGGCTCACACGCCCATCTGACCCGTCCCTCTCCCACCACACCTGCCCTCTGCACATCTCACCTGGTGCACTCTGGGCAAACCGCGCCTCCTGGATGACAGCGAGTTTGGGCTGTGAGGCACCAGGCTCGGGCTCCAGAGGGGCTGGTGAACCTTCCCGGGACAGGCTCTCAGGGGTCTGGGCACCACTGGAGTGAGCAGACAGCACTCCAGCATGATTGGGAGAGGCTGGAGCACTTCTGTACAACCAAAAAGAAGACAATGGATTTTTACAATAAAGCACTCATTAAGCTACCCCGTTGTTTTTAGTAAGTGTATATTGCAAAAAGGGGTGTCATTTGTCTTCTGCCAACCAACTACAGTTCTTAAGTCTTACTTTCTGTGTGACGCCTATAACCTGAGACACTCAACAAGGCTGGCATGGCTGGGACAGAGCCACCGTGTGCAGGACGCTGCTGCTCCACGCCCAGCATGGGCCACACAGCATGGGGCAGGACTGGCTGCCTCTCTAAGCAGTTCCCACCCACAGCCAGGCAGCAGGAGCCGGCAGCCTGCAAGTGGAGCTGGTTGGGTCTCAAGACTTACATTACAGTCATTTCTTTTTTCATTTAAAAACGCAGAGTAACTATTAATGAAGCTAAAAATGAAACAGCAAAGATGTAGCTTTAAAGAGCTTCTCACATGCCAAGGAAAAGCAAGAAACTATCAACATGGCATCGTCATATTGCCGACTCATCATATTGACAATATGCATTCAATGAAGCAACAATGCTGCACAGGAATACAATTTAAATAAAACTTTATAATCTGAATTGTTTTAGCACTAGAAACAAAAATACATGAGAGGCATCCAACACTTCTTTTTTTCCCAAATCCCCAGCCCAACATTTAATCATAATGCATTTGGTAATTCCTTCATTTTCAAAAGGAAAATTTACCAATACATCAAAGGTAAATCCACTGACCATTAAGAGAGGTCTTTTTGTTTGTCTTTTTTCCTTACCTAGACGAGAGCGGTCCCAGAGGGGTTCTAAAGCAAGGCACGCCCCTAGGCCGTCTTTTCCTAAAAGCCTGCTCTATTAATTTGCTTTCAGAGGCAGGATCTATCCTCCAGAATGAGCCTTTGCCTGGTTCTTCCTGGGAACGTGGTACTTTGATGAAATAACGATTCAGAGAGAGATTGTGGCGAATTGAATTCTATGAAACATAAAAAAATACGTAGAATTCATATATTTCTTTGCTGAGAAATAAAAGTGTGCCCCAGTTTTAGTGCCCTGAAAAGGTCCTGTAGCTCTGTGCTGGAAGAAACCGGCCCTCCCCGAAGTGCAGGAGGAGCTGCGGGCATGACCACTCAGAGGCTGCCAGGCAGCTTCCACAGAGGACATGGGGCACTGTCAACAGCATGGCAGGGTGGGCACCGGCAGGCAAGGAAGGGAACTGGGGCATGGAGAAGGGGAGAGAAATCTATACCACACGAAAAGAAGCTACTTCCAATGGGAAAAGCATCAACTTCTACCTTTTTACCAGGCAGGAAATCAAAGGCTATCACTGTGACCTCTCTCCTTTTGGAGACGAACAGTGTCGAGAACAGCCATCCCTTTAAAATATTATTTTTATCAGTACAAAATTAACTTATAGAATCCATCACAGCTTTTAAAATGAATTAATCCGCTATAAGGTATTTGGCAAACCAGCAAAGGAGAAAAAAAAAAGAGCCAAAGTTTGAGAAATATTATTGACACCATCTTCCAGTCAAAGAACTTCCATATACTTTGATCCGCAAAATAATCTTGTGAAGCACATGGAGAAACTTTCTCAATCCTTAAGTCCATTCTTCTTTCTATTACAAAAAACTCAGCTCACAGTTTACGCATGACTTGAGGAGACCTCTCTGCTGCACCCAAATTGGAGACCTCCAAAAGCTCAGGAAAAGCTGGATGCAAGTCACGCATTCAGATCATTTTGTGAACTTGTATTAGTGTTAAAGTTGAAAATTAATAGATTAAATTACTAAAATTTCAACTCAAACTAAAATTCTGGGTCATCAAAAAATTATTTCTAAGTTCTCCAATTAACTTTCTAATAGAACTGCCAGCCATAACCTAAAATTCTGAATTGCCAGAGGTGGCTCAGAAATCCAAGTAAGTCAAATACTACTTTGCAACCAATCTAAGGGACTATTCAAGAACCATACCAGTCACAGGCCAAGACAAACCACCAATGCCTATGGACGTCAATCATCTCACTGGCAAGATGAAGGGACAGGCTAGGCTGTGTCTGATCTGTGAAGACTGTTTATAAGGAGATGTATTCTATTAGATTCAGAATATTTCCATAACCACAAAGATACTTGCTATGATGTTCTATTACAGGGTCTGGCTGATAATCAACCAAGCCCTACTGGCAAATCCCTCCAGAAAATCGAATCTATTCTTGGTGTCCCCATCAAGACAGAGAAGGCAGTCCTCTGTCTGCACTCAGACCTTTTGAGTGTGGAGTAGAAGGCAGATCCTAAGAAAAAAGAATGAGAAAAGCCAGCCTAGAAAATGAGAGTGGAGGACACTCGCACTGTGAACTGGATTTGAGGGTGCAGAGTTCTGGGCTGCACCACGGGAAGCCGGCTCTCAGACAGGAGCTCGGTAGAGACTGCCTAGCCCCCGTGCTCAGTGATGCATGACAAGGGCAGTGCTGAGCCCCACGTGAAGGCAGGAACTGCACCGATGGGGTGAAGCAGGCTCACATTCATGTTGTTAGGAGGAGAAAGGGAGGTTAGCACAGCGGCGATCTGAAGGCAGGAACGCCACTTCAGGGGTTGGGACACTAGGGCTTCTACTCACTGACAAAGGTCAGGACCAGGGTCAGCAACACAGCGGCTGTTACCCCTCACACCACCACAAGCTGTATGGTCAGTCCTTAGGTCAGGGAGTTGTTATTTTCTGTTCTGAACCCAGTCTGCACCATCAAAAGAGGGCCTAAATTCTCCTCCACTCTGACAACAATCCCACAGACAAATGAGCCCAATTAATGGTCACCTGTGTTTCTCCAGCCAACAAGACTCTAGAAAATATGAAGAGGTATTAAGAAATATTTGACACATACACAGAAATTGTATTTTTAAGGTAAAAGTAAAGGCCTTCGTAATTTGATCAAATCAAGCTACACACATTAAGACCACACTAATTTGATTCCAGTGACTCAGATTGTTATGAAGTATTCAGAGAAAAGGTGGGTTATTATTTAAAACTAAATATGAAGAAAAGGATCTGCAATACTTTGCACATTCTCTTTCCTCCAAATTCTCCCCAGTAGAGGCTGCTTCCCAGAACCCAGCTGAGGAGGGGAGGGCACAGGGGCGGTCACTTGCGCCTGTTGTACTGCCCTCCCTGAGCGCTTCCAGCCTTCCTGCCCAGAACGCAGTTTCTGTCTGTTAGCCCCACTCAGCACTGAGCACTTGCCAGTGTGTATTCTGTGTAGTAAGAACTTGTAAAGAAATTCACAGGAAGAACTTTCTAAAGGAGAGTCCAATGTGTAGGGTGCAGGTGAGCACAAGTCACTCCCTCTACTCTCAGAAACCAGCTCTGATCCTTTGAGGGGCCAAGAGAACCAGAATTCTCAAACTTCTCAGGCACAACAAATACCTCTGTTCTGAGTAGGGTAAAATTATAAGTCATAACAAAGTAAAACATTTTGGCATAAGTAGGCAACCAAAGTAGATAAATATGCCATCTCTCCAGCTAGTGGCATTATTCAGACCATCTTGCTCTACCGTCAAATTTGCTCCAGACTAATCAAAAAGCTTTGCCATGGGTAGACTGCAAAATACATAAAGTAAGGAGCCATGGACTTCCATTAAGTGCACAGGATTGGTATAGTGGGAAGACTCCACACACGTCATCTTAGAAACTGAGGTGGAGGGAAGGATTCAAGCTCTAAGAAGCACAGCACTGCCGCCTCCTCTGACCCACTGGGGGTGGCAGGATGCAGTCTGCAAACCCCCAATTGAAAAATGCGCTGTTTTGGTTGACAGTTGGGTGGTGTTGTTTTTTTCCCCCTTAAAAGAAAAAGGATCTGGGTCTTTTATGAAACAAGGTTGCAAAACTCCTTTTGTTTTCAGCCCGGAGAGAGGGAACAGGAATGAGCATTCTGTGTAGAGACTGCAAGTGCAGTCCCTCAGGATGGGCAGCTCAGAGAGTCCAACGACAGAAAAGGACACAAACAAGCCTGCTGGGGAGAGCAAGGACTGCTGAGGACAGGAATCTGAGTGCACATCCATAAACTAAAGAAGGCTGGAGCAGGAAAAGTCATTTCCCGCTAAAATAACCAGAGCAGGTGCACAGTGTCTCAGGAGCAGCCTTTCACAGGCAAGAGGCACAGTCATCCTTATGACCTTTATATGGGCAGAAAAGAAGATGTTTCAATAAAAAGTGTTAATGACAGTTTGTAACTCTCAGTTCTAAGCAGGCTGTGAAGTCGGTTTAGGAGCCAGCAGCAATCTGTGCTTAGGGGTCACCTCCGTGGGCCTCACCTCTCTGTGACCACAGCCCCTCCTGACCTAACTCACTCCCCAGGAGACTAAGGCCAGGAATAGGTTGCCCTCCAGCCTCTAACAAGAAAACCTTGTAATGCACAGTATCAGTTCTCGCATAAATAGATGCTACAAAGCACAGGAAGTACAACCAAGAGGGAAACAGAATGTTCAAAGTCAGGCCAGGTTTTTCAGAAATACTATTACAGCCCAGCTCACTGGCATTTCAAATTATCAAAATTCTACACAGTGAGCTGCGTGGACCTCTCCCGAGCTCCTGGACAGGGCACTATGTGAGACCTCACCTGCCCGTGCACAGGAAGCTGTGCCCCATGGACACAGACTATTGTCTGCCTCTGCTTCCTTTGTTTTACATTTTCTTAGAAGCACAACCTCACTGTTACAGATTAAAATATGGTAGTAAATACTGTTGGGACTTACTGTACATCATCTTAAGGGACCTGCCAGGTAGCTGAATATGAAAGTGTTTTTCCGGAGCCAGCATTTCCTTCATGGCCCACTAGGAAATGCCACCTGGCTGTGAACAGGAAGGCGGGCAGGACACAGATGCTCTAGCCCAGGAGAGTAGCCTTTACAGACTAAAGACCCTTTACAAAGGAAATAGTCAGGATTTTGATCATAACATGTTTATAGATCTGCAGACAGAAGGAAAAAGTCTTTACCCTCCATTAAACAGAAAATGGCTTACCCCCCAACTCCCTGGCCATATTACTTGATTGTGGTTATGGTTCAACAGATGTACTTGTCAAAGAATCATGTACTCATTAACACTCAAAGGAATTCTGTGGCCATTCCTGATTACTTAATGAATTCAAAATTTGTAAACGTGTATTTCTTCTCTTTTGATACGCTTTTACCGTTCCACACTTCAAAAACACAAGGAAGAAAAACATATACAATGCAGAGGTTGAAAAACTAAATTAAAAAGCTAAACAATGGAAATACTATGCACCGATTTCCAAATGTCCTCTGAGGAGACCCAGATTCAGATAGCCTAGGAATAGGCTGTAAGTACAAGTCAACAAGTAGGTAGGCTCCCCAGTTGAGCAGCACTGTGTCCATGTTTTGTGTACTGGCTACCTGAAGGAGGCATCTTTTGAAGAAAGGGTTCCTCAGTAACAGTTTGAAAACCATCTCTGTGCAAAATTCAAAAAGCTATGTAAGTTTTCAGAAGTCAATGAGGAAGACAGAAGACTGCCAAAGTAAAGGATGGGCAGGATTTTTCACTCTCCCTCCCTCACTGGTCCAAGAGAAACATCTCAAACGACCCATTCCTTTCCCTTCCGTGAAGACCATGACAGTAAGAAACAGGGCTGAGGTTTCCTCAGAACCATGGTTCCTTCTGCCATGTGCTAATAAGGTTAGAAAGAGCATGGCAACAGCAGGTGTCCGACACTCCTCCTCCCTCAGCACAAGAGACCCTCATTCATCTCATGTTACCTAGGCCCCAGCTACATACACAGCCACTCCATGCCCCTCTCAGCTGTCAACCAGCATATACAAGACATGTAACAGAAACATTTAATAATAAACTGAAAAGGATTTACCTGCCAGCCCTTGTCCGCAGTCCTGTAGTAGGGATAGTTTTTTGTGATGTGCGTATAAATTCCATTTAGGGTGAGTTGTTTATCAGGAGCCATTGTAATTGCTTGTACGATTAATTGTGCATAGGAATAAGGTGGCTTTGAATCATCCTGTATTAAAGTTAAAAAAAAAAAAAAGTATTGAAGTAATCAAAATTTTTATTAAACTTACTGAAGTTCAGAATTCTTGACATTTTTAAGCATTTCTAAAATACTTGTCTTCCTTCCTATAAAAGTAATATATGATGGGGAGAATTCCCTGGCTGTCCAGTGGCTAGGACTCTGTATTGTCACTGCCCAGGGACTGAGTTTGGCTGTATGTGTGTGGGGTGGTGGTGGTGGTGGATGTAATATGATGGGAAAGCATTTGGAAAATCTGGAGGAAACAAATGAACACATGTAGAACGGTAGAAAAAAGAACATTAAAACCATGTAAGGAAAAAGTCCAAAGGGCAAAAACAAAAAGAATAAGAAAATGAGGAAAAACTCAGTAGAATTTCTGGACCTCAGTAGAGTCCAGAGTATGCATGCTGATCCACGCCATAGGCTCATCATGTTGATCTCACAGTCAGGTGAAGAGCTGGGCCAGGCCAGTGGTCCCAGGCCCTGGTGGGGGTTCTCATGCATACAAGGAGACAGGGCAAGAGTGCTGAACACCAAAGCAGGAGAGTGATGTCCACTCAGAACTACCAAGGAGCACCTCTTGTAAGAAAACCCAAGCAGACGAAGAGTACCAGGAGCCAGACTCGGGGTTCCCACACCGGGGTCCAAGGCATCCGGGCAGGCACTGCTCAGGTGTGCAGGGCTGCCGGCACTCCTGGTCCCAGCGTACTCAGACACACCAGGGCTCTCTGCCATTGGGACGACTCCGAACCGCATACACATGCACAAGCCCACTGGGGAGAGGGTGTACCTCTCTCTGGCTGTGAACTACACGTATCAACAAAACATAATGCTGAATGCAAACAGTAAACTGCAAAACAATACATTCAAGATGATACTCCTTATAAAGAAATGAACAATTTAGATACTGTTAAGAGACAAACACAGCTGGCTGGAGCATGTTCTCTGCACAAAGAGACTGAATCACCCAGCACCTCACTTTCCAACAGCTGGCATTTCCTGAGCACTTGGGCCAGGCACTGCCCTGTCCGTCCTCTGAATGCGCTCACCCTGAGTTACAGGACAGGGATGGTGGAGCAACTGAGCTGGAGTCCTACCAGGCAAGAGCATAAAGCCTTCCTCACTGTGTTTATGCTGCTGTGTGGGTTTCTTTTTTTATCTTTCTTCTATACATTTCCATTAAAAAAAAAAAAAAACTGTAATAGACAGGAAAGCCCACAATATATCCGTATCAGCCCAAAACAAATTTTTATAAAGTGACCAACAGTACAACCAATGCTAGGTCGAGAGAACACAGCCCACATCCCAGAAGCTTCCTCATGCCCTGCCCCGCCACCCGCCCACTTTCAACCTCCCAGAAGGCCACCACTTTTCCTGACATTCTGTACTAATCAGAACCCAGCTGTGACTTAAGTTTTACCATCTAAGAATGTATCTGAAAACAATACAACTTAATTTTGCCTGATTTTAAACAGGGAAATGGACAAGAACGGAATCCTACAGAGAGTGCCCCGTGTCCGCGCCTGCCCAGTACCCTGTGCAAGAGGCTCCTGGCTGCTGTAGACAGACAGATGGTGCACAGCCCCGACATATCCATTCCCACAGGTGTGATGTGTCCTACTACATGAATAGACCACATTTTATATAAATGCATGCTTAAAGTAACACTATGTCTGGTTTTCTTCTCTTTTTTCACTTAGCGTTCTATCAAGAGCACTTTCATATCAGTAACTGTGTCACGTAAGATTCCCTTACTTAATCAACCTTCCTTCATTTAGGGGCATTTAGATTGTTTCCAATTTTCTGTTTTGTTTGAACTTTAGTTTGAGATTTCTGTCCATTTCCCTTAAATGAAGTCTTAGAAGGGGCATTACTGGGGCAAAGAACAGAAACAGTCAGGGTCCTACTGTAAATCATCCAATAATTATCATCTGAAAGGGACTGATGTGTCCTCCCCAAGGTGTGTGTTCGTGCACATATGTGTGCACACACACGTTCAGACATGCACATGTGCAACCTTCAGCATTTGGGACAGCACTACTGAACTCCAAGAACAGTTTCCTAGGACACCAGGCACTTGACCCCATGAGGACCAAGGGTTCAAACCCTTCGCACCTGGGCCCACGGCTGCCGCTGAGGACGGCCCAGGGCTGAATGATCAAAAGAATGCATCTCTGAGAGCCCAGCACTGAGAACACACTCAGCAATCACCTCGCACCCAGGTAGTCGGGCACTTCTCAAAAGGCCCTGGGTGGGTGTTCCTTGACATGCAGGTGAAGACAGCTGCTACCCAACAGGCCCTGGGTTCTGTTTCAAAGCTATGAAACATTTATTTACCTTTGGGCTATCTCCACCTGAAGCTTCCTTCTCGTTTTCCGGCTGTGAGTTGTCGGCCATTAAATTGAGGTCAGATGGTATCACACGGCCCATTTTGTACCCTGAAGACCCTGCTCCCCGGGGGCTAGAAGGACAGGAGTTCGCAGCACTGTGGACGAAAAAAGGTTGTTCCTATCAGTCTATTATAGAACATACCTCACATTGTATTTCGGTAACTGGTTCTTATTTCAAGGAAAACAAATTTTAAAAGTAAGAGAACTTCAGTATGTTCACTGGAAAAATGGACTCATTAATCTTTGTGAAGTTTAAGATCACTCCAAGAAATCAGGTATTTGCTTCCACACGTATCATCTTAGGAACTTACCAAGGACACAGAGCCATACGTGACGGCTCTCGGGCTCAGCCTGGAAGAGGAGCAAAGAGCACCGCTCTGCTCGTCCCCCTCCACCAAGGAGCCGAGGACAGGCAGCAATGAAGGACAACGGCTTCCAAGCTATACCAGAAAGATCAAGGGAAATTTGGAGAGAAGGGAACAGTAGCCAGGCTGAAGACAGGACACACAAAGAGGGAAGGAGGTGGTAGACACAGATACACATGCAGGCAGGCTGTGAGGGGCTCACAGGAAACACACAGAAATCCGAAACAGAAACCCGCTTTTAAAAATGCACTTTTTTTTTCATGAGGTAGGGCTGGCCCATGACACTGAGAATGTTTTGATTTTTGATCTTTGCTGATTAGAATACACTTCATTTGTAAATTCACCAAATTACGTATTTAATTTATGCTCCCTTTTCTGTACAGTACTATTATACTTTACAGACAGAACAAGCTACTGAAATGGAAGGATGCCAAGAAAAGATTGTTTTAAAAATCCAGTAAGTTATAGAACAGTATATATATTTAGCTCTCGTTTGTACTTTGGATAAAAAATAAGTATTGAAAATGTTTAAGAAATTTCTGGAAAAAATCCTTAAGAAACAGTAGTTACCCCTGAAAACTGAACTAGAAAGGAATGGGCCAGAAGGTGGAGCAGCACACTAGTGCCGGTGCCCTCTGCAGCACTGCTGGCCTCCCTACCAAGAGTACGCACCGTCAGTATATGCACTCACCCTCCAAACAAGAGCGTACTGCGCGCCAGGACAACTCAAAGCACCGAAAGAGAGAGGACAAGGCAGACGGCAGAACCACAAGCACGGAACTCTCGCTCTATGATCTTAAAACGAGCTAACATTTCAGAAAGGTCAACATGGGGCAGGTGACTTGTCCCCCTGGGCTGGGCAGTGGTGGGTTCCCCCATGAGTCATCTCAGAAGCAGAGACGCTGTGCTGCTCAACGCTGGTGGAGGGCCGTGGGGTGAAGATGAGCAAGGAATACAGGATGAAGACAGGCCAGGAGGTGAGGAGAGGTTGGGTCAGGAGCTGATCCAAACTCTGAGGTTTCCAACAACCTCCAGTTCCTTGGGTGCCTATGGGCCGTGTGTCAGTGGCCTGACCTCAAGGCTGCTGCTTCCACTGTGGGCCGCTGTCCCATGTGGGTACATACACAAGGGCGTTCTCCTCTTCCTCCGTGAATTCTGCACATTTTTCATGCAATGCTGAATAAAAATCTGGCCATGCAGCTGCTGCTATTTGCCTACTCACTGCCACACTTACTACCTGATCCATCTAGTCACACAGAGACAAATTCAACTAAGTGGGCAAGACAGAGGCAGCATCCTCAGCAGAGGGGCTGTGGCAGGGGGCAGAGAAGGGGCCCAACCAACAGCAGCTGCACTCACACGGAGCCGAGCAGCCAGTCTACCTGACATTTCCTCCACAGGCCTTTCCAGAGGGATACCTTTCTGTCCATGCTGGTTTTTAAGATAAGAAACAGAGTGTTTGACTGAAAGCTACAACTCAGAGCTGCAGCATTCCCTCTGTGCCCTCCCCACTCAGCTACATGTGGGGTCGGCCACAGTGGACAAGGCAAACAATGTCTTCTCTGCCTCCCAGCCAGGCCCTGTGGACAGCAGGAGCTAGGCTCGCAAGAGAAGCAAGTGTGTTCATCGGCACCGAAGTCTAATACTACTCACATTGAAGAAGATGCCTGAATACATACTTCACTCTTCTAACTGAACGGAAGAAGACTGACCATCTGAGCCCTATCCCAGGGTCTCATCTGCAGGTCCTGGGTGATTCCTGACCTGACCCTCAGCTACTGCCCCCTGAAAGCTCAGCACAACGTAACCATCTTGCACTGGATTCCATGGTGAAGAGTAGGCCCGGAAGGCACCATTCTCTACTTCCTGACACTCCTGGAACAAACATTAGAACAAACACAAGTTTGTCACCTTACTGAGGTCAAACTCAGAAATCCAAACTGTAAGTTATCAGAATTTACATAAAGTTGCGGCAAACCAAGATAGTCTTGGTATCAAACCAAAATGCAATTGAAAACATGACTCACACTTTAGACCAATACCACAAATCACCTATCCCTAAACTTACACTCAAATAAAAGAATCCACAAGTGAAAACCAGGAACATTTGGGAACTGTGTTTCACATGCAAGAAACCGAGAGTAAGTGGTATTCGGAAACTGAACGATATTTTAAGTGCCTCAACATCTCTCTCTCCATGCAGGTCAGTGCCTGGGAAGGAAGGCGTCATCACTATACACTGCCGTCCACTACCGTGATGCACGATGGCTTCTGAATGTCCAAGAGCAAGAGGCAAGGCCTGAAACTTGGTCAGGGTCATGTCCACACTCACACCCTGACACTATGGGGACTCCCATCCCCATGTAAGCTGCTGTATACCTGATGGTTCCTGTGGGGGAAGGGAGGGGGCTGATGAGGTGGGCCATGGTGTCTGGAATGTTGATGGTCAGCGGTGAGATGTGAGCCTGCACAGGCTTCACCGGGGACTCGGGCGCCTCCTGTTTCTCCCTCTTCTCGCTGGACAGGGCAGTGAACGTGATCTTGATGTTTGTGCTCGGAAACCTGAACGTGCACCTAAAAAAGAAAAGCCAACTGTCAGCACCTGTCTGCCAAGCGGCGGGGCAGGACGCCCCACCCACGGCAGGGAACAGAGCCCACGTGTCCCCAAACATGTTGGAGCCTCGACTTGCGTTGAAGAGTCAGCGAGAAGCCCATTTCAACCTCACCTCAAGTGTTACAAGTTGCTTAACACGTGACGCCACAAGGAGACATCGTCTCATGACTTAAAAACACTAGTAAGCAAAAACCTCGTTTAGACCAGCCCAATAGGGGAAAAAATGGTAGAGCAGATTCAAAAAAGACTCAAATACCACTTAATCTGCACCAGGCAGGGTCTGAGACAGGCTCAGGATCGGGAGACGAGCCCTAGCCATGGAGTGAGGAAGGCCAGGCAGGAATGCTGCTCACCCACAGGCCATGGATGGCCCCATCATGAGGAGGAGGAGCCCCAGGTCCACCTTTCACCTGCTGCCGACCTCCGAGGACATCTCCTGCCCAGCCCTTCTCTTAGGTTCCCACCCTGGTCTGTCTGCAGCCAAGATCTGCATGTGGTGTTCAAAGACAGAAAAAAGCCAGCCTCTGATTCTCCTGCCCTCAGGCACAGCCCTGTCTCTCTTGAGGTCCTCCTCACATGAGGTCCCATGGGTGCTGCCCTTCCTCCACTTTAGTGCTCCAGGGACCCCACCCCGGGTCAGACCCCACATCGCAGCCTCCTGTCTGCTCTTCCCCTTGTTCACTACCCAGGGGCCCCCTTCGACCCCTCAGTCACCTATCCAAGGGTTTCCTGATCGCCTGCACCCTCTCCTTGCTGCCTTGTTCATTTCACTCTGGCCACATGACTCTATGTCCTCCCATTTCTGCCTGTTGTCACCCAAGAGGGTACAAGCTCCACTGGAACAAAGTCCCTGCCTGCAGGGTTCCCTGCTATAATCCAGAGACCAAAAGAGACCCTGATAAATGCAGAGAAGGGCCTCAGGGCACACTTGTGAATTAGTGAAAAAGTGCCCCATTTGATACATTAGAAATGTAATTAAAATAAGCAAATCACATGAATAAATGAACAAATGGTAAGCCCACAACTGCCTCTTTGTTGCTAACAGGAGATTCGAATAATCAACTCCAGGCCTAGGAAAGAAGGGCATGAAGACTCTGACTGGCCTTAACTCCTAAAACACACGTAACAGTGATGAGAGTGAGGCAGTTTCCTCCCTCTCCTCCCCTATGAGGCTCCTGAGCCCCAACCTCAGGCGGTGGTCCCTGCTCACCAAGAAGGCCGGCTGTGAGAACAAGCATTTTCACCAGCACGAGGGCTTCCGAACCTGCAGAGCAGTTACCTGGCTGTGCTTGTTTCCTCATCCACAGAACAGATGACAGCATCTCCCTCCGCGAGTGCCATGAGGATTAAGTCAGATGCTTCTCACATTCAAATGTTTATCAAAAAACCAAGCTACCTTCAGCCGCACTGTAAAATGTCAAAACTTGCTTTTCTTACAGCTGAACAGTCACCATCCACTGTGCTGTTTGTTTCATTGTCACCCAGGAACTCACGGAAGCCCAGCCCGGACCAGCGGAGCAGCACATGCACCAGCCTGTCCTCCACACGCCGTGGAAGCAGCACAGCCCTGTGCACAATTCCAGCACAGGGATGTGAGAATGGGCCTGGGCCACCTACATGTCCCCAGGGGTTTACTTCTGCTTTTCATAAGACAGGACCACACACTCCACGCTGGTCCCTGGTCCCTGGTCCCTGGCGCGTGTGTGTTCCCTCAGGGTCACCACCCACAGGGTCCGCTGCACAGACAGACCGAGTGCTGCCTTCAGGGCAAGCACCATCACACGGAGGACTTCCTTCCTTTGTATCCTATTCCCAAAGTCCCCAGTTAAGACAACAATCATCTCCTCAGCATGGGCATCATCTGTAAACCTCAGGCTCCAAGGACACACAGAGCATCTAAAGCGACACAAAGTACCATCAGGCCTCCTGCCAACAACCTCTGACGAACAGCATGTGAGAGTGTCCTAGCTATCAGTGGACGCTGCCATCAACTCCAATCCCACCTGACAGGTGAAAATGCGATTTTTGTTTATATCCAAAAATGAACTACTTCTCATATGTTTGTAAGCCATGAATCAATTAAAAGCTACCCAGGTAGTCTGGTAACTTTCTATTTTTTAATCTGGGTTCTGAGTGAGTGGGTTACATTAGTTAGTTCCTATTAGTGAAAATTCATTGAGTTATATTACAGACGTATGAAACATACACTTTTCTGTACATGCAGTATACTTCAATAAAGAGATTTTCTTTAAAAAAATTTTAAAAAGCCATCTGTAGATGGATACAGAGATTGATAAAATGTTGATAACGTCAGGGGGTTCACAGTCCATTTTACTATGGGTACTCACGTTGTAATTGTTAACTGATTTTTCTATGTTGGTTACATTCAAAGCCAAGTACTTCAAAATGTTTTTTGAGTTCTTTGGGGTTCAGTTCGTGAAGACATCCTTGTTCCCCTTTAGGGGATGCGAAAAGCCACTACTTGACTTTTCTAAGTCAGAAATAAAAAATAATGGGATAACTTTAATTAATTGTGTCACAAAAGAAAAAAGAGCAGCAAAACATTAAAACAGCAGACAAAACAAGGTGAGTATCAGCACTCTGTCTGCCCCACACCAGCACCAGAGGTTGTTTACGTCTGGGCACGCTGGTCCTTGTTCCCATGAAGCACTTCAGGTCATCTAAGAGTTTAAGAGCCTGTAAGATACTATACTGATTTGGAAAATTAAGAGCATGCTATCCGTGTCTCACGCTGCTTTGTACCATCACTATACCTCACACCGTGTGCTCTTTAAAAACACTTTGCTGCTGCTGCTGCTAAGTCGCTTCAGTCGTGTCCGACTCTGTGAGACCCCATAGACGGCAGCCCACCAGGCTCCTCTGTCCCTGGGATTCTGCAGGCAAGAACACTGGAGTGGGTTGCCATTTCCTTCTCCAATGCATGAAAGTGAAAAGTGAAAGTGAAGTCACTCAGTCATGCGACTCTTAGCGACCCCATGGACTGCAGCCTACCAGCCTCCTCTGTCCATGGGATTTTCCAGGCAAGAGTACTGGAGTGGGTTGCCATTGCCTTCTCCATAAAAACACTTTAACTGATCCTAAAAGATTTGTAATAAACTCCGTGTGGGCTCCGAAGTTGTGGTGCTTGGGCTTAGCTGCCCTGTGGGCATGTGGCATCTCAGTTCCCCAACCAGGGATGGAGCATGGGTCCCCTGCATGGGAAGGCAGGCGAATCTTTAACCAACTGGACCACCAGGAAAGTCTCAGGGAAAGATTTTAAAATGAACAATAAGAAAAGCCAGACAGCAGAAAGCAGAACCACAATCCCCTAAGCAAAAACTGAGCAGGCACTGAGCAAAATCTGACGAGATACTGAAAAGCACACACCTCGAGTCACAAATCAAAACTGAAGCAACACAACAGCTGATGGTTTCAAACTTAGGCAAGGACCCTGATAAAAACTAAGTTTCTTTTACTTGAATAAACATTAACAATTTTAATATGGATTCAGAGTTGCAAATGCCCTTCTCTCCACCTCTCTCTTAGTCTCCTGTATTTGGTGACAGGCATCTTTCTTGGAGTGGAAACTCTTACAAATGAGACACACAAGCCAATGGCTTGGGTCCAGAGATCTGAATTTCCTGATTCACAAGGAAGCTCTAAGGATTCCGAAAATCTGTTCTTTATGTACAAAGCCAGGCCTTGCTGCAAATACTTAATACTAACATCATATAGCTAGACAGAAATTAGCCACACTGAAATCTCCAACCAAATGGAAAGTCAAATTTAGTGATCTCTCTATGCAAAGCAAGTTTAAACAATTAACCAATCAGCCAAACTATTCCCTACAACCAAGTCCAGTTGGGCCATTTCAGAGGTGGAGCTGGCCTCAGGGAGAGGTTGGTTCCCATGCTCTTTACCCCACAAAGGATAAGACAGGCAGGAGCAGTGGTCCAGCCCCACAGCGCCACTGGGAAAGGAGCAGAGCAGAGCAGCGTTCCACCTTGACGCTAACTAACAGTGACTGCAAGCCCCAGGGGGACAGCCACCATGTTCCCCAGCCTCCTGTCATCCCTTCTCGTGGCACAGATTAACTACTCAGATAGACACACATTCTAAGTTGGGAAAAAAATCTCCCTACAAGAGGGTTCCATTTCTAGCTACTCCAAAAAACATGTCTGAATGCAATTCAGACAGTCGTTATGAGGATAACTCTGGAGTCCCTCGGTTTTTAGAGTATTTTAGGAAGTATAATGGGCGAAGGTCTACAGATGCCACCCCCATGGCCATGGCACAAAGCAGGAAGAGTGCCCCTGCCACAGGGCTGAGGAGACAGAGCCTCACCTCTGGATTTCCTGCCGAAATAACAAATCTGAATCTCACCAAGAGGAAACATCAGACAAGCATTCTACAAAACAACTGGCCCATCCTCTTCTAAAATAAGAATTCACAGAAGACACAGGCTGAGGAACAGTCACAAATGAGAGGAAAGTTCAAGGCATAGGTGACCTGAGTCTAGAAAATGGGCGCCAGTAAACAACTGCTACGTCCAGTTACGGTCAAGTGCTGTATCAGTGCTAAGTGGTGTCAGTACCTGGGCGATAGCTATGGAAGAGAATTTTTTAGGAAACAGACATGGAAATATTTCAGAGGTAAAAATTCATCATATATGTAGCTTATTCTCAAAAATTTCAGGGAAAAAATACAGCAATGAAGCAAATGTGGTCAATGTTAATATTTGGGGAATCTGAAAAAATGAGAATATTTGTTCTATTTTTGCAACTTTTTAATAAATCTGCATAATTTCAAAAAAAAGATAAAAAATTTGGAAACTTCCACAACATCCAATGCAAAGCTTGACAGATCACCCCAGGAGTCACTAGGCCCGTGCCAGGCTAGGCTGTGCACACTGTCCATGACAAGGTGAGCACAGACATAAAGAGCGTGGAAACCACCCATTCTTCTGTCAGATTGGACCTTCTCCAAGGTCGGTCTGAGAGCCCTGTTCTGGGATACAGCCTCGTCATTAGCTCTCTTCTATGCAGTTCAGAATCCCATCAAATCCCAAGAATAATCTTGTGATAGTTACGAAACATCACCTCACTGCAGTTCTCACCCCTCCTCCAAAGCCTGTGCCCCTGACAGTCAGCCTTGAACTAAGCAGGGGAGTACAACCCCAGTCCTGCAGTACACGGAACAGAGTCACGGCTATCCACACAACAGACCCTGACTTCTGTGCCCTCACAGTCACCCAGCACAGCTGACGTCTGTTGAGTCTACATGCTATCCCGTCGCTGGGCTTCCAGACTGTGACCCAAGAAGCTGTGGTTTGTGGTAATAGCATATTCTATAGTTTGTATTTCTCCTCTCCTGGGAAGAGTATCTGTCCCATCCTACATGTATCAATATTCACACAGAACAGTATGTCCCAACCATGTTCCCAGAGCATAGCACTGAGTGTCCTGACACCCAGCACAGGCCCAGCTGTGCTGCAAAGGGCCCCAGCTCTCTGCTGCTCACACCAAAGGGCTGGGTCCAGCTTCTGCCATCCACTCACCCCATGAACACGGCTGCTCTGCGCCACTTTTCCCTCACTCTGGGGTCCAGGCCGATGCAATGACCTCACTGAGGACACTGATGGTTTCCAGACAGACAGAATAAATGAGTCCTGTGGTCACGCCTGCAGTCAACGGGCAGGAGGGGCCCCAGCGAGAACCCTCCTTACACAACATCACCTCCTTAGTGTTAGCAATCCCAAGAGACATCTGGAAAAGATCATTTCAAGTCCTTTCAGCTATGCAACTGGCCACAGAGACATCAACTGAGCTGCTCTCCAAGGGAAGAAGTAAGAGGCCAGTTACTCTGTCACTCACCTATGACAGCTGACGAGAATCTACTATGAAGAGGAAGAGAATCCGATCCTTTAATCTCAGGATTGGCAAAGGAAAGACTGTGATAATAAAAATAATGTGTCACACAGGGTGGACAGAGCTCTGAGGCCATCAGTGACTTGGGGTGGGTAGCAGTGACTGCCAAGGAGGAGGGCAGCAGGATCAGTTACACCCAATGGTGGGTTGGGAGGTGGGGGGAAGTAAGGAAATGAGTGAGGAGGTTCCCAAGCAGCCGAGGTGTGTGGTGTTCACACCGCAAGGGTCTATGAGGACAGAGAGGAGATGAGGTCTGATTGGCTTGGGAGACGGAAATAGAAATGACCCTGCTGACACACCCACGTGTGCAGCACCCAGGGGAGGAGACCGCAGGACGACTAGCTTCACAGTCTGGCTTCTGACTGAGGGAGCGTTGCTACCAGTTACTGAGGTGCAGGTGGATGGGGTGGATGAGGAACAGGCAATGTGTAAGTGGACACATGGCCTTTGAGGTGCCCATTCCCCGCAATCCCAGAGGGGGCATCCAACCAGCGCTTCCTGAACCTAGACAGAGACACACTTGGTGTCCTCAGTGGTTAAGAGGGTACATTCGCCACATCTCAGAAGGAGCCTAAAAAATTCAGCTCGCAAGCCTGGTATTAGAGAACAGCCTTCAGAACTCAAGCAAGCATCACCTTGAAGGAGGAACCCTATCATGGGAGTTTTGACCACGTGCTCCAGTCCCAACTCAGCTACAACGACAAGCCATGCCTCTTTATCTTTTGCAAAAATGGAAGAAAAATTCCTCTTCTTTCCAAGCCCTATGCAGGCTTAGCCAAAAAGGCACTTTAAATGGACCCATGTATACGTTTTCATCATTCTCTTCTACTAGTTCCTCTAATTTATAACAGAAAGATTGAAACTTTTACTACAACCTTTAATAGATTGTGGCTCTTAACAGTCATATCTGTCAGTGACTGATAAACCACCCCCCACCCCAGGCTGCCTTTTCTGTGGCTCCAGGAGCAACACGTCCACACCACCAGTCAGTCCTGCCCGCTGGTCACCCTGAGCTGCCACCACATGGGTCTGAATGGGCCACCCAGAGCCTAGCAGGCACTCCCTTCATCCCAGAAGAGGGTGTGTGGAGTGGAGCTCACCAGCTTATGAGAGGGCTTCCCTCAGAGGAAGTGGCTTTGGGAGGCCAGTGTCACCCATCAAAGACAGCAAGTCACAGGTCAAGAACCTGACCCAGTTTAAGATGGGTTAGGATGATGAAGGCCATACTGGGAGGAGCCTGGAAACCTAAACAGTCCATGCGTTTCTTTGCTGGACCTCAGCAGTAAACCTCAAGCAACATCTACTATTACCTCAGCTTGACTTCTTACCCTGACAAACACGAACACATTCTATGAAAATTCATGAAACACAATGGTGTTTTTATTAAAGGAGCTCACACTATTGTAGGTTTTGTTGGGTTTAGCATGAGTTTCTAGCCGGAGCCTCAAAAGCCTGATTCTGTAAGACACCTGCAACCTGAGTTCAGGTCCTGGCCTGTGAGTTTCATCTTTGAGTGAAGAACTTTCATTCCATGTTTAGCCTTGAGGTGACTTGGAAACCACACAGCACGTGAGTAGACAGGGGCACTGTGGACATGTGGGTCGTTAGTGAGTCAGAGAGAAGCTGTGCTCAGAAGGGCCCACACGTAAGGCTGAATTTTGTAGCCATTACCTGAGTCTGTGTTATGTAAGTGAGGCCCAACAGGTCAATGGACTGCAGCTGTGGGCTTGGAAGCTCAGCTCACACACATCTTGCCTCTTGCAACCCCTTCCCCTCCACAAACACCCACTGTCCATGCAGTCCTGGACAGGGGCACCTTGGGCACCTGGGAGAGTCTGCACTTGCCCCACGAGTACACTTCCACCTAAAAAAGCTTGGTATCAAATAACAAAAATACCACAGCAGGTTGAGAGAAACTACAGAAGAAATGAAAAGCTTTTGCAGTACAGTATTATTAAGTTTATTATTATTATTATTAAGTTTCAAGTGAATGACACAGTGATTCACAATTTTTAAAGACAGGTTCCGTTTACGGTTATTATAAAACACTGGCTATATTCTCTCTGCTGTACAATACATCCTTATAGATTTTTGCAGCATTCTTAATCCACAGTTTCATTTTGCACAAGACCCCATACAGTATGGAGCTGGGCTTGTACCCTAAGGTACTAGTATACTAGGAAATGGTACATTTCCATAGGCAGATCTGCCTTTGTGCCCACAGGCCAGGAAGGCTTGACTCCAGAAGCATTCCTGACCCAATTTAGAGGGCTGGTGTCAGGTCTTCCAGCAACACATGTGACAAGCACCTTCACAATTGCTTCTGAGTTTTTCTTTGGTTTGGAGAAAAATTTTGTCTGTTGGCCATCTGTTGCACTGTGATTCCATTAATGAAGGTACTGGAAAGAACTACCTTATCTACTACTCTGAGTGGCAATTTGCTGTTTAGGGGAGGCTGACTCAGGAGCACATCCATTTAAAATCCTGATGCCAGGCTGAGGGTGAGGGTAGTATTGGATATCAGTGTAGCCAATGTGATGCTTTGTGCTTCCAGCAGTTTGACAAAAAAAAAAGTACAAATTCTACTTTAATTTCCAGTTATTCAAAACATGTTCTAGACTAACAAAGATTTCCACCAGTATAGAAATAATCCCATGTGCCTGCTCTCACCTGGATCACAAGTCACCACGCCCACGCTCTGAGTGCAGATGGCTGGGCCATCCGGCCATGTCACTGACAGTAGCAGCAGACAGGCACACTAAGCATACGGCAGGAGCTCAGAGAAGCGGTTACTCCTCTGAGGTAGGACTACTGAGATTACCCCAAACTTGCCCAAATAACATTCACACGAAACCAAAGCAGGCTCTCCAACAGAAACCTCACTAAGACAAAACTCATAAGCAGAGCCGTGCACAGGGCCTGGGCTCCCTCCTTCCTCTCCCCAGTTCACAGCAATTTCTTTTGCCAGTGCAGAAGAGCAACAGCCTCCCAATATTTTTGATTGCATGCTTCTAAGTGAAAAATTAAGCAGGAATCAAAATATGAATAATATATAATCAAGAAATGAAAAGGAAAGGGACAGAATCAGAGAAATATTCCCAATACACACAATTTACAGCTGACTTGCGTTTAGGATATATAAAGAATTCTTAAAATAAAAACACAAACCTATTAAAAACGATCAAAGAGAAATTCACTGAAGAAGATACAGGAATGGGTAACAAGCACATCAAGAGATGTTCAACATCATTAGTAATGCAAATCAAAGACCATGATACCACTGCACATCCACAGAATATAGTATTAAAAAACTGACAAATCAAGGGCTGGCAAGGTTACAGAGCAACTAGAACTCTCCCACGCTGCTGGTAAGACTATAAAATGGTGGGACTGCTTTGGGAAAGTCTGTCAGCTTCTTAGTAAAGCCACTTCACCCTCAGGTGTTTGACCAAGAGAAATGAGACCCTCTGTCCACACACTCTTTCACAAATGTTCACAGCCATACCATGCCCAACAGTCCAACCTGGAAAAGACCCAGGTGTCCAGCAATAGGTGAATGAATCAACCAATGATGTTAAGTCTATACAAAAGAATACTTCTCAAATATCAATCAACAATCACAAAGGGAAAAAATTGCCCAAACAAGCAACATGGATGAATCTCAAAAACATGTTAATCAAAAAAAGCCAAACTGAGGAGTATACACTGCATAATTTCTTAAGAAATCCTAGGAAAGATACAACTAGTCTAGTGATGAAAAGCAGGGCATTCAGTTTCAGAAGAGGGGCAAAAGGGCAGGAGAGAGATTCTGGGAGACAGAAACCTTCTCTTACTTTGAACTGGGGTTTCCGTTACACAGATATAAGTACCCATCAAAACTCTTTCAAAGGTACTCTTAAAAGAGTTTTGTTTTATCCTATTAAAGTGTATCTCAGAAAACGTTTTTTAAAAGAAAAAATTAAAATGGCAATAATACGTTCACATACGTATAAATTATATTACTGTATTACACACTAAAAAACACAAAAATAGCAACCAAACAGGATGAGAAAAACAATCAGAAGTATATCTTCTTCCAGCTCTAAAAGATCACCTTGATCTCTTTCTGGAGTAAGTATACACACACACACACATTCTAGAGACTAATATACTAAAGAAAACATTGCCTTTGTTTTACCTCTGAGGTTCCAAACAAAAGGAATACAGTGTCTAGAACGGAGGCATTTTCTTTTTGCTATATTGAGATATAAAATGGTTTAGGTTTAAGGTGTACGATATAATGATAAACGCATATAGTGCAAAGATTAGCATAGAAACATTAGTTAGTATCCATCAATTCATTATAGTTACAGTTTGTGTATGTGTTGAGAACTTTTAAAAGTTACTGTCTTAGTACTCTTGCCTGGAAGATCCCATGGACGGAGGAGCCTGGTAGGCGCCAGTCCATGGAGTCGCTGGGAGTCGGACACGACTGAGCGACTTCACTTTCACTTTTCACTTTCATGCACTGGAGAAGGAAATGGCAACCCACTCCAGCACTCTTGTCTGGAGAATCCCAGGGATGGGGGAGCCTGGTGGGCTGCCGTCTATGGGGTCACACAGAGTCGGACACGACTGAATCGACTTCTTAGCAGCAGCAGCAACTTTCAAATTTATGAACAGTATTATTACCTACAGACGTACCATGTTGCACATTATACCCCTAGGACCTATTTATCTTATAGCTAGAAGTTTGTAATGTTGACCCCCATCCTCCTTAACCCACTTCCTCCATCCTATGTTTTATAAATCACTGATAAAACTGCCAATTACATAGCAAAAAGAGATATGATTGGATCAAGTTCCTTATTAAATGGAGAGTTTTTACATACGTTCAACCCTGGAGTAAGGCATTCCATTCTTAAGGGCACTGTATAAAACGATAACTTTTATTTTATGGGTAGAAAAACAAAGGCATAATCCATAAGGTATGTGCTCTGACACTGCACAGTTCTCATGCAGTGTCACCGGCTACCACACCTCAGGCTTCTTATCAGGTGAGCTGCACACAGGAGGTGTGCATTCACTCAATCTGTAGGAAAGTCTTCTCAAAATACTCTGCTGAATGGCTAATATGCACACGAAAAGATCAACATCATCAATCACCAGAGAAATGCAAATTAAAACCATAATACAATATACCAAAACATACCCATTGAAAACCTAAAATGAAAAAGAGAAAATGCCAATGCTGATGAAGCTGTGAAGACACCTGAACTCCATCTTACTCAGTGTCAGAGAGGTGTAAATGCAGAAAGCGCTTTTCCAGAGTGGTTGTCCCTGCGAAAGCTGGACACACACGCATCGATGGAGAGCCGCTGGAGCCCACCCAGCAGACACGTGCACGTGCTTGTCAAAACACAGCTACCAGAGTCTCAATCGACTATTCAACTAAAAGTCTTCCAACTTAAAAGACTCACAGCAGCATTATCCATTATAACAGCCTAAAATAAAGCTACCTAAATGTCCACCTATGGCAGAATATCAAATTGGTGTATATTCACATTATTAAACATAGCAATGACAATGAATGATCCACAGCTAAGTACAAAAATGTGGGCTAATCTCAGAAACATTTTATTCAGTGAAAAGGCAACACCACCTTCTGAACTCCATTCTGTATAACTCCATGTACATGAAACCAAAAGAAAACAAACATTCTACAATTTAGAACTCAGGATCATGGTTCTGTGGCTGGGAAGAACACATGGCAGGCTTCTAGAAGGGTGTTGACAGTGCAGTGTTTCTTAACTCAGGGCAGGTTACACTGTGGGTTCTCATTAAGCTTTATACTTAGGATCTGTATCGTAGATAATACTAAAAACAAAAATATGAACAAACTGTGGAGGGTGACAAGACTAGAGACCAACTAAGAAAGTACTCCAGAAGGCCAGGTGGAAAATACCTAAGGCAAGAGCTATGCAGCAGAAAGGGTGAGGGATGGATCTGAGAAATGTCCAAGTGGAGTGAAGGGGACAGATAAATAACTGTATGAGTTCAGCAAAGCAGAGCAGACTGCAGAGAGGGTGCGCCCTGGTCCCAGATGGACATCAGCTCATAGGAGGAAAGGAGGACACTTGAGCAGAGAGAAACAGCAGGACTGCAGACTTCAGGCCTGACATACCAGGATCTGACTCAAGTGTATAATATTTACCTATTTATTAGGCTATGTCGGGTCTTCACTGCGGCACATGGGATCTATCTTACATCATGGGGAATATTTCCTTGGAGTGTTCAGTTCAGTTCACTCTTTGTGACCTCATGGACTGCAGCACGCCAGGACTCCCTGTCCATCATCAACTCCCAGAGTTTACTCAGACTCACGTCCTTTGAGTTGGTGATGCCATCCAACCATCTCATCCTCTGTCGTCCCCTTCCCCTCCCATCTTCAATCTTTCCCAGCATCAGGGTCTTTTCAAATGAGTCAGCTCTTCACATCAGGTGGCTAAAGTATTGGAGTTTCAGCTACAGCATCAGTCCTTCCAATGAATATTCAGGACTGATTTCCTTTAGGATGGACTGGTTGGATCTCCTTGCTGTCCAAGGGACTCTTGGGCGTTTTCTCCAACACCACAGTTCAAAAGCATCAATTCTTCAGCACCAGCTTTCTTTATAGTCCAACTCTCACATCCATACTTGACTACTGGAAAAACCTTGACTAGACGGACCTCTGTTGGCAAAGTAATGTCTCTGCTTTTGAATATGCCAAGTTGGTCATAACTTTCCTTCCAAGGAGTAAGTGTCTTTTAATTTCATGGCTGCAGTCACCATCTGCAGTGATTTGGGAGCCCCCCCAAAAAAAGGCTGTCACTGTTTCCATTGTTTCCCCATCTATTTGCCATGAAGTAATGGGACCAGATGCCATGATCTTAGTTTTCTGAATGTTGAGCTTTAAGCCAACTTATTCACTCTCCTTTCTCACTTTCATCAAAAGGCTCTTAAGTTCTTCTTCGCTTTCTGCCATAAGGGTGGTGTCATCTGCATATCTGAGGTTACTGCTATTTCTCCCGGCAATCTTGATTCCTTGGAGTGTACAGACTCTCTGACAGGGGCATGTGGGCTAAGAGTGTGGGCTCAGTTTTGCAGTGCTTTGGCTTACTTGCTCCACAGCACGTGGGATCTCAGTTCCCCATGTCCCTGGTTCTAGGGAGCAGAACCTATCTTATTCCCAATTTATTGCATATTTCTGTTCCAACCCATCTGGGGGCTACCTGAAGGGTGATGCAGGCACCTTTTTGTTTTGCCTACCTCAGAACTCAAGCTGAAAAAGCTTGAGAACACTGAAAGTGAAATTTGAGTCAGAGCCTGTGGCAAAAAAATTATAGTCCAAACACACAATACACAGCCTAAGGCAATAGCTGGGGAGAGTTTTTCTGGGAAGTGAGGACCTTCAAAAGTAACAGGGTATGGGACTTCCCTGGTGGTACAGTGGCGAAGAATCCACCTGCCAATGCAGGGGAAACAGCTTGATCCCTGGTTCCAGAAGATCCCACACGCCATGGGGCAACTAAATCTCCATGTCATGACTATTATACTTAGCTACTAAAGCCCATGTGCCTAGAGTCTGTGCTCCACAAGAGAAGCCACCGCAACGAGAAGCTCATGCACCAGAACTAGAGAGTAGCCCCCAAGAGCCAAAACCAGAGAAAGCCTGAGTGCAGCAAGTTAGACCCAGTGAAGCCAATAATAAATAAATAAAGTTTAAAAAACAGACACAAAAGGAAAGGAGAAAATAATCTAAACAGCTGACTACAACAAAATCAACATAAAAGAAGGCAACTGGGGAGGAAATGAGGGACCAAAAAACTCTAAGACAGAGAAAAGAAAACAAATAGCAAAAGGGCAGAGTCCCTCCTTATCAATAATTACTTTAAATGTAAATGGATTAAACTCTCCAATCAAAATACTTCAGACAAGAAATTTAAGATGTTTTCTTCAGAGAACAAACATTAATATTCATTCAGCAACTCTCCTGCATCAGCCAAGGGTGATCCATACATCTCCATGAAGTTGATTCAATAATATCCATGTTTATAGAAGAGGACAGTGAGGTTAAGAGATTAGACAGCTCAGACACCGGGGTAAGGGCTTGTGCCTTCCCTCACCCAGAGCGATGCTATGACACTGCTCCAGTAGACTAATGAGCATGCAGTGCCCTGCCTGGTCATTCTCAGCCCACCCCGAACCTTTCCTACAAGGAGAGGTCTATGGAGAATAACACAGAGGGGAGTAACAAGCATCTTCTGGGATGTGATCCTTATAGTGAAGCCCCTGGGAAGTTGCCCTCCACAGAACGGGGAGAAGACCCAGGCTGACCCAGTGCCTACTGGACACCAGGAGCTGAGGGACACTCAACCAACCTTCCGAGTAGAGCTCCACTCCCACCTACAGACAATGCAGTGACTCTCAGAGGTTGGGTCAGACGCCTAAACAGAATGCCGTTCCAATGGTCTGAGGTGGCCTCCGATAACTATTCATATAACCAAGGCTTGGCGCACTACTCTAACAAACAATGGCTCTAAGTATAGAAGCCGGTCCTTTAACAAAAGTGGTCAAATTGCCATTCCCAAAACACTAAAATAATTTTAAAAATTTATTTATAAAGACAAAGTTCTTCCCATTAGAGATACGCAGGAAAAGAAATCCTAAACACTGAATGCCTAGTTACTAGAACTCACATATGTTATAAAGAAATAGATATTTTTCAAAACTGTGACTAATGTAAATTTGCATCAACAAGAACATGGACACTCTGAAAAACAACTTTTAAGAGAGAATAAAATAAAAAGTTGGTGGCAAATAAGATACAACTTTGAGAGGCAGAGTAGGAGTGGGAGTCGGGCCACTTCATCAGGAAAGGATGCGCTCTGGATCAGGCAATCCCAGAAGGGCCTCCCAGGCCTCTGCAAAAGTCCTCAGCCACAAGAACCACCAGCAGCCTGGCCCTCCTCCAGCCCAAGGCATGTGGCCACAGGAGTCAGGATCTGTGGGAGAAGTCACGACATATTTGCAGGGACGTAGGTACAACCAGCTCCACCTGTCCAGTGTGGAGCAACACTTAAGAACAGAACACTACATGGTCTGACTTGCTCCTAGAACAGATCTATAGGTTACCATGCAGCATGATCAATGCACATCAGCAAGGACATTTTTATTTAACTACAGGAACTTCTGTTCACATGTATCCAGGCTTCCCCTATATGTATCAATCCCCCTCCATGTATCAATCAACTTTAAAAAAACACATAATTCAAAACCAAAAAGGCCACTTAGGGTGGTCAATATAAACAAGAAGAAAATGCAGTGAATTGTAGAATCAAAGAAAGAATTTAATTTTAACTGTTCTAAACTGTTTCCTTTGGTGCAGTATCTCCAAATACAAACCTCGAAGCCTATAAACAAATTCACCAACAGACCCTTGAGGCCTTTCACTGTCCTGGCACTACCCAAGGTCACTGAAGGTCACGGGCTACATTTCCAGTAAGTGTACAACCTGCGAGTGAATGAGCCCAGCCCACAGAACACTGGAGTGCCAAGGTCCAGGATGCGTGCGATGTTTAAAACACACGCGGGCACGTCCAGTGGGAGACTAGGCAGAGTGGGGACACAAGACTCAAGGAGGAACCGGAATGGACAGTTCACATTTACACCAATCTTCTTCAGCTCAAACAGCTGTAAAACTGATGCTCATAATCCCAACATCCTCCAAAAGTTTAGAAATAGCAAAAACATAGCATTTTTAATATATCATTTTTGCACTCAAAACGCTATTACAGTCTGAAAAAGACCAGAAAAACACAAAATCAGTCTCCGATCTACTTGTTTAGGGTTTTCTGT
Organism: Oryx dammah; assembly: GCF_014754425.2. Classification (NCBI taxonomy): domain Eukaryota; kingdom Metazoa; phylum Chordata; class Mammalia; order Artiodactyla; family Bovidae; genus Oryx; species Oryx dammah. The sequence goes on along the minus strand of NW_024070192.1, from coordinate 12,546,361 downwards.
AGCCCGTCTGTTTAAGTCAAAAGACAAGTTTCATACTGCTGATTGTGGGAGACTAAATAAATACCATGAGAAAACAGCATCCCTCTGACAGCAGCCTTTCACAGTGTGGCTGTAGTGACACTAACTCACACTCCCTCACACCATCAGTTCACTTTCCAGGAGAACCAAGACCACAAAAAACCGGAACAACTCCACTAGAACAGCTCAATGTTTTTCGCATTAACCATAAACGTTTGTTCAGTAATTTGATCAACCTAACTAAAGAAACTGGATACACGTGAGCATACACATTCCACGGTGGGAACATCAGTCTACTCCCGAGTACTAAGACCGATCTCCTTACAACCCAAGTAAGATTTGGGATTGCCTCCTGGGAGTGTCCTTCCAAAGTTGCAAAGTGAGAGATTCTATGCCAGACCTCTCCACCTCAAGCTTCGTTTCAGAAAGGCACTGCCAATGAATGAGAAACAAATGGTACCTTCAAGATTTAAACAGGTACCATTGTAAGTTATTAAAACTCACTGTCTATGGGGCTAGGAATCACATCCCACTGTTACTGCTACGATCACTGTGCTCCAGGGTCTGCACCATCCTACCACTGATGCTTGGGGTGGTATTATTCTCTGTTGAAGGAGGACTATCCTTCAAAATCATAGGATTTTTACCACATCCCTGGCCCCAGCCCACTAGGTGCCAGTTGCATCCAGTGCCAGTTGCACCAACCTAACATGTTGCCAAATATCCTGGGGAAGGGAAGGGTATGCCAGTGACAGTCACTGTCGTACTCTGATCTCTTTCAATGGGTAAGATCCAGAAGCATTCTGCAGACACCAAACTGCAGCAAAGGCCCAACGATGTCTAATATCCCTATAGAATTCTCAGCAGATCACCAAGCATATACTCCAGGAATTGAGGCATGCTAGGCAAAGCAGCTTCCCACGAGGTGCCTTCTAATCTCCCCACAGCCGTTTCCCGGGATGATGGCAGTAACACCTTGTCTTGGTGCTCAAGTTGCTTCGAATCACGGAAATGGCAATGCATGCCTTCAACCTGTCCTGACGCATTGTGTTTCATTAGCAAATTCAAACAATTCTCATTAAAAACTGGGACCAGAAGTGGGAGATGACTTACTGTATTATCATGTAAGATATTGTAAGCTGCTCCAAGGGCTTCCCAGGCGGCTCAGTGGTGAAGAATCTGCCTGCCAACGCAGGAGCCGCAGATTCGACCTCTAGGTCAGGAAGATCCTCTGCAGGAGGAAATAGCAACCCACTCCAGTATTCTTGCCAGGATAACCCAAGGACCAGAGGAGTCTGGCGGGCTACAGTCCATAGGGTCGCAAAGAATCGGACACGACTGAGTGACTGCGCACAAAATTCTCCAAAATCCAAACATAAAAGAAAGCAGGAGCTACACAAAAATGTTAAACAGATAAGAATACCATCCAAGATGCTAACAGCTTTGATTAAAAGCGTCCTTATTTTAGGGACTTCCTGGTGGTTAAGAGTCCACCTTCCAATGCAAGGGATGCAGGTTCGATCCCTGATTGGGGAACCAAGATCCCACATGCTGCAGAGCAACAATTAAGCCCATGTACTGCAATGAAGACTCAACACTCTCAAATTTAAAAAAAAGAGTAATAATAATATTTTTTAAAGCTTCCTTATTTTATTTTTTTAAAGCTTCCTTATTTTAGAAACCCTTTTTTTTCTTTTCCATTAAAAAAAAATAAGTTTTTCCTCAGCAAAACAAGAACTGCTGAATTTTCACAATGGAAAAATTTCCTGTTACTCTATAGTCTCATCTTCTGGAATATTTCCACCAATTACGAAGCTATCCTGTGCTTCTGCAACTGTGGATCTAGATGCGACCTGCTGATGAACAGGGGACCATAAGCGAGGGAACCACATCTAACCAGAATCCTGTCACTAAATGATCAACATCTGAGAATATTAAAACAACAGTAATGTCCTAAATCAGTAGCCAACAAGCACACGTATATATGCATCAAGTAATGATGGTTACGTACCATTACCAGAGGATACAACCTCAAGCAGGACCTTCCCTACCCTGGAGGACTAACAGAGGAGAAAGTCAAGCAAGAAGACAAGTTGTAGCACAAGGTGATGAGGAGGGAACATTAACATTTAACCTTGCCCTCCAGAATGGGCTCCTTGACCTACCACTTCTAGTGGGTCCAGAGCACTTCTGAATGCCTGAAAAGCACGGAGCTGCCCTTTGAGGCCTGCAAGGGAGCCCAGCTTCAGGTCCTCTCTGCCTTTAAGAAAGACAGCATGGATTTTCCTGGTGGTCCAGTGGTTGATAATCTGCCTTCCAGTGCAAGGGACACGGGTTTGATCCCTGGTCTGGGAAATTTTCACATGCTGCAGAGCAACTAAGCCTGCGCTCTGCAACTACTGAGCCCAAGCACCCAGAGCCCGTGCTCTGTAACAAGAGAAGCCACCGCAATGACAAGCCTGCGCAGGGCAACTAAAGGGCAGCCCCCACGCACCACAAGGAGAGAAAGCCCTCGCAGCAATGAGAGCCAGCCCAGCCAAGAATATAAACAAACGAGAAATAAAGAGCCCATGGCCCAAATCTCAAAAGTATGGATGGTTTGTTACACTTCAATAAAAAGGCAATTTTAAAAAGAAAAACAGTAAATTGCAAAGTTCTTTGACTGGACAGAGAAGCCACCCTTCATTAACAAAATAACAGTTTGGCCAATGACATTAAAGAACAAGAATTCTTCAAATCAGACCACAAACAGGACAGGACTTTTAACCAGTTCCCTTTCCTGACTTTGCCCCAAGGCAGAGGCACTTTTTCTTTCCCCCTGAAACAGGGAAGGTTTGTGGTGAAGTTGACATACTGGAGTGGGGCGGAACCAGAACGGAGGCTCTAGGAGAGAGGGCACCCCGAAACAGACCTCTCCTGGCTCAGCCTGGCTTTATCTTCAGGTACTGGTGGGGAAAGACAACTTTTCTCGGCTAAAGAAATTTCAAACTTTGCTCACTACTCCCAGAGGCCTTTCATCAATCTACTGCGTGCACGTGTGTGGAGCTATGAGCAAGTTGGAGAGTGCTGGCCCCTTGAGGACATTTTCACCATGTCACATTTCCTGGGACATTAGATCTCCACAGGCCCCTCCATACCAGGACACTGTGATAAAATACAAGCAGCCCCTGATGTCTGGCAAGGGCAAGGGCACGGGCCTGGTGCTAATTATGCCACACAAGGTCAGTTATTATCCCTGTTAAAAGTGAGGGAACTAAAACAGGTTAAGTAGCAGGGCTGGAATCTGACTCCAGTCTGCCCAGCCCCAGTGCCCATTCTTGCTTTCTCCTGATACCATTGGTTGCACACAAATGACCACTACAGGTGACAGGTCCCATCAGGGAGCCCTGTTTCTCAAAATGTGTTAGAAATTCAAACTATTTGAAAGTCAAAAGCTACTCCTTAAGTAAACATTTTAAATGAACAGAGTTCTACCACTACAAAACTTACTAAGCACTAGTAAAGTACATGGGTGGAGGAGCCTGGTAGGCTGCAGTCCATGGGGTCGCTAAGAGTCAGACAGGACTAAGTGACTTCACTTTCACTCTTAACTTTCACGCATTGGAGAAGGAAATGGCAACCCACTCCAGTATTCTTGCCTGGAGAATCCCAGGGACGGGGGAGCCTGGTGGGCTGCCGTCTATGCGGTCGCACAGAGTCGGACACAACTGAAGTGACTTAGCAGCAGCAGTAAAGTACAAGTAAGCTGGTTATTGGGTTATTTTTAACACAGTAAAGAAAGTTTTATGCTAAAATGGCTGCACTATGCTCCCAACATCTACAAATTAGGGATAATAGAAATGTATCTCAATTTGCCAAATGAATAAACATTGTAGCTTTAAAAAAATACATAGTGGCTCTTAAAAGCAACTAATTTGTACCTGAGCACTTTTTAAAGTGCAAAGCACCTCTGCTCTGCTATGGATTTGCCATTACATGTTGCCCACTTCTGGGGACCCCAGCAATCCGGGGCTGCAGCTCTTAGCTCTGCCCACAAGCTGATCAGATAAAATGAAGGTGTTTCAGCCAGTCTGGCAGCCTTGAGACAAGAAAACATGCCAGACCTCACTAATGGCTCTGTTTAGGTCTCCAAAGAAGACATCCTCATTTTATCATCTCCTACTGGGAACTCTATTCTGCTTCTAACCCTCATCTCACCTCTGTCCTTATAATATCTATCCCCTGCCCACAACCACTCCTTATACCTCCACTCTCTCCCTCTCCTTCCCCCAGGAGGCCACACCCTGTCTCCTTCCTCACCCTCCAAAACACCCAACCACCAAGCCCATGGCTTCCCACGGAGGGTGATGTGCGAGGCACTGTCCCTTTCCCACAGCACTCCTCTCTTGGCATTCCCTTCCTACTTCCCTCTTTCAGGGACTGGTATTCTCTGGGAACCTTCATTCTGCCCAATCCCTACCATCTAAGCAGGACAGAGTCCCTGTGAGATCCTTCAGTTTCTTTCCTGGGAGTCTTCACCTGCACAGCTCCAGAAGCCACTGTTTACTCAGTTCTCTCCCATCCTCACCTAACAGGAAGCTCTCTGTGATTTAATGAGAAAGTCTTCAAGTGTGACATTACCAAACTTCATCTGCAAGTTAAAACATGCCACATAAGAGGAGGTGGTGGTGTATCACCAACTGATAGGCAGTTAATGCAGCATAGAAACAGGGTCACTTTTCTAAATAGGTACAATGGTAATTCTGCAGGTTAAGTATCTCTGGGCAATAGTAAATTCAACTTGCTCTGTTTATAAGTCTGGCTATTAGATATTTAGGATCTTACTGATTAAAAAATACATCAAATTCACTTGACATTTCAAAGCACACACAAATGTTAAAGAGTTGCTCATTTTAATTTGTCAGTTCTACTCAGTTTGCTACCAGGGCCACAAGAAGAGCAACAGCAGCAAGCCCAGACTTTCCTGCCTAACAGATCTTCCTAGAACACCTTACTACTCACTCAGGTGCCAGACCAGGTCCTTAGACAAACAGGGATCTTGTTCCTCAAACAAACAACAAAAAAACATTCTTCATTCTCTCGCTGACCACCATGAAAATGCTCCCCCACCAGGCCTAGGTAACTTCACACTCCACAAACCTGTCCCCAGAATCCTTTCCAGCCTGAGTTCTACCTCTCCAGCACCAGGCAGCTGGCCCCAGTCACACCTGCAAGGCCACTCCACATGCCCACTTCAGGAACCTGGCCCAGAGCTCCACAGACAACCTCCTCTCCCAGTCCCAATAAGAGCTGAACTTCCAAGTCAGATGCTCCTGGGGAGGAAAACACTGCATTTCTGAATACCCAGCCCTGCATACTTGGTTACAAATCAAGGATTTTTGGAAATTACTTGTTTTCTGGAAAACCACACACTTGTAACTCTTCATGTGTTCAGCCTACTCCCCCTACCGCCAACACACCCACTCACACAGCAGTCCACACTATGTATGGAACTTACAAACACCATGAAGAAGGTGCTTGTACTTAGATCTTATCCAAACCATTTAAAATACTCATGACAGCCAACACACAGGATCACAGGCCTCATCTTCCTCTATTCCTCCCAAATTAATATTTAGTATTTTAATAAAATAGTGAACCATACTTCAAGTCTAAACTGCTTATGTACTCTTCTAAATTCTCTGTATATAAACTTTAAATACCATAAAGTGCAAATTCATTTTAAAGATGGAATAAAATTATTATTCAAATAAGAGACCATCCAGAGATTGTCTTATTTTTAAAACTCTTCAGTGACTTTTCAATCTAGTAAGCAAGTCTGAAATAAGCACTAAGAATATTTCAACCTCTGGGGACTTCCCTAGTGATTCAGTGGTTAAGACTCCACATTTCCACTGCAGGGGGTATGGGTTCGACCCCTGGTCAGGGGAAACTTAAGACCACTGCATACCTAGTCACTCTAAGTTACAGATGCTTTCAAATGAATACAATTTGATTTTTCAATGTTAAAAAGAACTTAGAACATAAAACTGAGTTTAATCGAAAAAAAAAATTTTTTTAACAGTTTGTCTGCATTTGGCTAGCACCAATCATCTTCACAGTTTCTTCCATTAACCTGTATCTGTTATCCCTTACACTAACAATTCAGAAATAAAGTGAAGTGAAAGTCGCTCAGTCGTGTCTGACTCTTTGTGACCCCATGGACTGTATAGTCCATGGAATTCTCCAGGCCAGAATACTGGAGTGGGTAGCCTTTCCCTTCTCCAGGGGATTTTCCAACCCAGGGATCAAACCCAGGTCTCCCTCATTGCAGGCGGAATTTTTTTTACCAACTGAGCTATGAGGGAAGCCCCAACAATTTAGAAATAATGTCTTACAAAAAGGGAGATACTGCAAAATCCTAACAGTTATCTACTCATCTCACACTATAAAAATGCCAAAACTCCTTTCATGAAAAAACCCACTCCCCTCTGTCAGTACGGGCACAGGTTCCTAGGGCCATAAGAAGTCCAGGGCAGGTAGCAGCCTGGGTGGCCCAAGGACTCTTCCCTGTGCAAGAGCAGGAGATGAAGGCCAGAGGCTTGGCCTCTACTCCACTGCCTTTCTTAATCATCTCATTTAAAGGCTCACTCCACCCCTCAAAAGTCTGAATTCTGCCTCCTCACAGAAAGTCCTTTTATTGCCACGTTTGGTATGTCAACACAAATAAATGGTTCTGGTTGAATGGCAAAAAGACAATTTTCTTTAAAAATCTCAAACTTCTCAGAATAAAATTATAATAATACTCTTTGTTATGGCACCAAATTATGTGCAAAAAACAAACTGCCTAACTAAGAAGCAGCTGTCAGATCTCTATCATTGATTTCAGGTGCTCTATAGTATAAATACACACAAACAGCATTCTGGTTTGAAAAATAACATTATTTGAAACGTTCCCATCAAGGTTTAAAGAATTAGCTGCTACAGCTTTCCAGGATAAGCAGTAACAGCACACGTGTACAAAAGTCAAGGAATAAAGAAAGCAACAAATCTTACCCCATCTCCAACAACCAAAAGCAGTCAAAAATTTCAGTTTGTGGAAGAAGGTTCTACTTAGAAACAATCTCGAAGTCCCTGAAGAATAATTACCATTTCCTAGACAGCAAGTTTGTTTTTCAAGTACACTAAAGGCTAACCTCACAAAATCAGAGAACCAAGCTAAAATGCTCTGTAGTGGGACTGATAGTTCCCCACGAAACTCACTTAATTACATTCTATACGACCTTATAATAATCTCTAAGTAATTAAATGATTTTCCAAAAAGTTATTTTGAAAGTACCTAGTTTTCCCAAAAATTTAGGGTTCAGAGCACAGATTTTAAAATTCATCATGCTTCAAGAGCTTTCACTTTCTAGGCTACAAAAAACACAATAAGAAAAAGAAGTCCTTGGCAGCTTAAGAAACACAGGCTTGTAATAATACACTACTGAAAACAGGTAAAACAAAAAGTAACAGATAATCCACCAACAGTCAAAAACATACAGATTTTTGTTTTGGGCAGTTCCACCAACCAGACCAACGTTTCTAATCCACACTGCCTAACATGCTAGTTATGAAAAATATTGTGCATACTCTCAGAACTGCACAGAGAACCCCAGAAAACCTCAGCCCACGTGGACAGCTGCCTGAGCCTCCAGCTTTGGGAAGGCGAGGGTCGGGGGTCCGGGGCTGGGAACGTAGTCTGCGATTTGGTCGTGGGTACTAAGGATGAAGCCGGGACACTGGGGTCATGGACTGGGATCCTGCCAGGATGATGGAGTCAGGGTCTTAGTCTGATCATAGGGAAGAACAAGGCCAGATATCGAGATCTAGGTCCTGGTTGTGGGAGGATGGACAAGGGCTCGGGATCGGAATGAGGTTTAGAGTCTCTGGGTTCTGACTGTGCCCTACTCGTGGCTAGGACTAGGCGAGGTTCGCTGGCGGGGGGCTGAGTCCCTCCTGGTAGTGGGTACGGGTATGGATCGTGGGTCAGAGTGGATTGAGAGTCGGTTGTCGGAGTCCGAGTCCCGCCGGCCAGGCCGCACCCCCGCCTGCGCCCCCAGGCCCTGGCCCTGGCCCCACTCACACGCGCGGCAGCTGCAGCGGCGGCGCCCCGCGCCTTTGGAACACCCCGTCCACGAACACGCCGTTCTTGCCGAGGCAGCGCAGGTAGAAGTCGCCGCCCGCGTCGGGCCCGGGCTGCGCCGACGGCTCCGGGGCCGCCCCGCCATGGCCGCCGCCGCCCGGGGGCGTGAAGATCTCGAGGTGGCGCCGCGAGATGAAGCTCGAGTGGCCCATGCTCACGTCCACCGAGCCCTGCGACGAGTTGCGCCCGATGGTCACCGAGCGCTTCTTCATCAGGTACTCGAACTCGCGGCCCTCGAGGCGCGCCACGGCCCAGCCGCCCGGCGGCGACCCGCCGCCCGCGCCCCCGCCACCCCCGGCCCC